>NW_026111609.1:886069-978569 GCF_024679095.1 Eriocheir sinensis
ACATTGCAATTGACAAAATACATAAAGTGCAGATAGGGCAACATTCTCTCTCTCTCTCTCTCTCTCTCTCTCTCTCTCTCTCTCTCTCTCTCTCTCTCTCTCTCTCTCTCTCTCTCTCTCTCTCTCTCTCTCTCTCTCTCTCTCTCTCTCTCTCTCTCTTTTGTGCGGGGGGTGACCACACCCCACTTGGAGTCCTCTTCGCACCTGGTGCCTGCCACACCTTTTTAATCCCCTGCCTGAAACAAGGTGTGGAATGAGATTAGGAGCTGGATGTGAGGGGAATGTATGGAGTCGGATTAATGCCCTGCTTCCTCCACTCTTCCTATCCACATGAATCGGTCATTCCTGATTGTTCCTGCATCATGGAGAGACCTGCCGCCGCCACCCCTCAGAGTGCTCGTCTTCGCAGCCAAGCAAAGGAAGTGATTTACAACGTAAATCGATATTTCTTGGATGAGAAAGCCAACCGAGGACCTTTACTGCCAGTCACGCAAGCTCTTGCTCGGACAGCCAGTGCCACTAAAGTAAGCCAAAGTACAGTTAAAAGAATTTGCTCAAAACTAAACCAGCAATGGGAGACAGAAGATGAACATCAAAAGCCTGTGTTCCATTCACCGAAAAAAACTCAGCCGGCAACAGTGACAAATTTCGATGATTTTGTTCAGTGTGTCCTAAGAAGAACTGTTTTGGAGTTATATGAAAGGAAGGAAATCCCTACAGTTTCCAAAATCACGGAGATTCTCCGGGAAAAAATATCCTACAAAGGCAGCGTCGAGTCCCTTCGAAAAGTATTATTGAAAATAGGATTTAAATTTTCGAAGATTGATGGCCGCAAGTTCCTTATGGAGCGAAGTGATGTGGCACTGACTCGCACCAGATTTTAAAGACAAATGCGGCAGTGCAAACAGTCATTTGAAAACTATGTTTACCTTGATGAAACATGGGTAAATCAAAACTACACTGTCGGAAAATGTTGGATTGACACCTCTTCTGACAAAGCAACAGGAGTGAACCCGCCTACTGGTAAAGGAAGCAGATTGATTATTGTCCATGCAGGAACCAAAGAAGGGTTTGTTCCGAATGCAAGGCACATTTTCAGGCGAAAATGACGGCGACTACCACAAGCAGATGAATGCTACAGTGTTTCAAGAATGGTTTGAGACTAAGCTGCTCCCAAATATCCCCCAGGACTCAGTCATTGTGATGGACAATGCATCCTATCATTCTGTTCATCTAGAAAGAAACCCAACTACAGCATGGAGAAAAGAAGCCATTAAGGAGTGGCTGATAGCGAAGGGAGCACAACCACGGGACGACATGCTGAATGTGGAGCTCTATGACCTTGCAAAGAAACTCTGCAATGGCAAGAAAACTTATGTCATCGATGCTATTGCTGCAGAGGCAGGACATAAGGTTGTACGGCTGCCCCCATACCACTGTCAGTATAACCCGATTGAGCTCATCTGGGCTCAGGTCAAGTGTTACGTTGCAAAGAAAAACACTTTCAAATCTGCTGAACTGAAGCCTTTGGTTCAAGAAGCTGTCGACAGTATAACACCAGAAAACTGGAAGCAGGCAGTGAGGCATGCAGAAGAGCTTCAAGAACAAGATGCAAGACAAGACATAGCGGTTGAGAAATTTGTGGAGTCATTCGTTGTCAACATCGAAGAGAGCTCAGACGACGAGTTATCTGAGTAAGCACCAGAGAGGATTAGGCCTACAGGGGATACCTCTATAAAAAAAACGCGCCTATGACTTTTACCCCAGAGGTGGTGTGGAAAAAAAGTCAAAATGATTATCATAATTATCAATATTATTATTATTATTATTATCATTATTATTATTATTTTAATTATTATTATAATTAATAATTATTACCATTATTATTTTTATGATCATTATTACAATTATTATTATTATTATTATTATTATTATTATTATTATTATTATTATTATTATCGTTATTATTACTATCATCATTACGATAAACGTGCATCCATCCATCAGAGAGAGAGAGAGAGAGAGAGAGAGAGAGAGAGAGAGAGAGAGAGAGAGAGAGAGAGAGAGAGGAGGGGGGGAGGGCGGAGCTCTAGAGCAATTAGGGCGAGGGAAAGCTCTCTAGGGATCGTCAAGCTATTTTTAGGACAGCTATGGGTGGACGAAACGTAGAAGTGGCAACGCTCAGACGGGCTCCACCTCAGGTCGGACCACAGCCTCCCAGACCACAAAGGCTTTGGGAGACTATAGTAAGCTCCAATTTGTTTGTTTCAGTTCTTACAGAAACATCATTTTGCCATAATTTCCCCTGTCCCTGTCAATTCTTTGTAAAATCAGTAACAGGATATCTATGAAGAGAGAGAGAGAGAGAGAGAGAGAGAGAGAGAGAGAGAGAGAGAGAGAGAGAGAGAGAGAGAGAGAGAGAGAGAGAACTATATTGGAAAATATATAGACAAAACAAAGAGACGTCTGGACGGGAAGAGGAAATGAAAGAGAGGAAGAATGACATAGAAAGGTTAAGAAAGAAAGAGAAAGAAAAAAAGGAGGAGAAAAAGAGAAAGAGAGCAATAATGAGAAAGACGGCAATTATATAGACAGAGAGAAAGAAGCCTCCCCTTCTTGATCCAATCCTTCTATTGTCTCTTGGAATGTGCAGGAGTGTATAGGAAAGCAAGGGTAGGGTTAGAGGGTGAGGGACAGGCTCAGAGCGAACTTGAAAGGGAAAGGCTGAGGAAGTGGGAATCTCCCTCTCCCTCCTCCTCCTCCTCCTCCTCTTCCTCCTCCTCCTCCTTCTTCTTCTTCTTCTTCTTCTTGTTTCTCGTTGTCGTCCTCATCATAACGTTGCGCCCTCTCTTACTGGACCCGCTTTTTCAGATACGTTGAACCAGCCCCGCCACCGAGTAGCCCGCCGGAACCCTGGGCAAGCGTCTACATGCCCAACAGTAGACAGGTGGATGACTAAAAAGCTGCAAATACGTTTCTATGAAATTAGGTGTGCCGGCATGTAAATAGGTGTGCCTGCCTGCCTGCCTGCCTGCCAATTAAAGCGAACGGGCTAGCTAACATACAAACACAAAACTAGCTAGCTAACAAACTAAAAGACAAACTAGCTAGCTAGCTAGCGAGCAAGCAAGCAAGCAAACAAACAAACAAACAAACAAACAAACAAACAAACAAACAAACTCACTAGCTAGCTAGCAAGCAAGCAAGCAAGCAAACAAGCTAGCTAGCAAACAAACAAACAAACAAACAAACTAACTAACTAACTAACTAAGAAACAAACAAACAAACAAACAAACAAACAAACAAACAAACTTGTTAGCAAACAAACAAACAATCAAACAAACAAGCTAGCTAGCTAGCTAACTAATACACAAACAAACAAACAAACAAACAAACAAACTAGCTAGCAAGCAAACAAACGAACAAACAAACCCACTAGCTAGCTAGCAAGCAAGCAAGCAAACAAGCTAGCTAGCAAACAAACAAACAAACAAACTAACTAACTAACAAACAAATAAACAAACAAACAAACAAACAAACAAACTAGCAAGCAAACAAACAAACAAACAAACTCACTAGCTGCTAGCTAGCTAGCTAGCAAGCAAACAAGCAAGCAAACAAGCTAGCTAGCTAGCAAACAAACAAACAAACAAACAAACTAACTAACTAACTAACTAACTAACAAACAAACAAACAAACAAACAAACAAACAAACAAACAAACAAACTCACTAGCTAGCTAGCAAGCAAGCAAGCAAACAAGCTAGCTAGCAAACAAACAAACAAACAAACAAACAAACTAACTAACAAACAAACAAACAAACAAACAAGGTAGCTAGCTAGCAAACAAATGAAATAACAAGCTAACTAGCAAGCAAACAAACAAACAAAGAAACAAACAAACAAACAAACTAACTAACTAACTAACTAGCTAACTAGCAAAAAAGCTAGTTAGGGAGCTAGCTCGTTTGTTTATTGCAAGCTAACTTGTTAGTTAGTTTTGTTGTGGGAGTTTTTTTCTTAGTTTTTTGAGGTTTGTAATGCGTGTTGGCTTTCCTTTTTTTTTTTGGGGGGGGTTTGCTTGGGATGGAGTATTGCGATTTCTTTTTACATATGTTAGATGACTGTCTCTTTTTAGTGATTCTGAAAGTCCTTTAGCGAAAATAATCACTTGGATTATAGTGTCTTTCCTGCAATATTTGCCTGTGCAATGGAATAAGTATTATTTCATCTATCACTGAAATAGCTGGATGTTAATACAAAAATATTGCCATACTCAACTAATACCTCCCCAATTGTTTTTTTTTTTTTTTTTTTTAATGCAAGACCATAGGTAATAGTAGCTGTATCTACAAAACGATTGGTAATAGGATTATCTGTTACTCAAGCAAATGGTACAAATAAATAATTCTCCTTGAACAAGTTTGTTTTTTACATCCTGTGCATATGGGAGGAAAAATGAAATCTAATAGCGCTTTTATCAACTCCTTCATAGTTACTGAAATATTCTAATACCTACAACCAGAACAGATATATTTTCATTATTGTATGTGAGAGGTATAGAGGGAATTAATTGCTTGTTAAGGCTTTTATTCTAAGAATTTACCTCAAAAAAGTCTAAAAAGTTCAGAGTTAAAAGCGTAATGATTACCGAAGTAGAAAAATCATATAAGATCTCTATTCATAACTCCCGTAACACCTATGTGTGAATATACTGCTCCTGTGTGGTTTATGGTAGCAAAAGACTTCAAAGATATAATCAAGAGAGAATCATACAATGTAATAAACTCTACCCACATACTGGCCAAAGAATATGCTAAAGATATTTCTCAAGGAAAAAAAAAAATCACTCCTTAGCAATGGATTTTAGTTACAGCAGAAGAGCAACTAGTGGGGTTCCCCGTCCGCTAGGGGAACCTACGCCGGAGCTATGTGCGTGGGTCTCCTTAAACTCTTTTATTTATTTATTTTTTATTTTTATTTTTTATATATATATATATATATATATATATATATATATATATATATATATATATATATATATATATATATATATATATATATATATATATATATATATATATATATATATATATGTGTATGTGTGTGTGTGTTATTATAATTATAATTCTTTTTAGCTAGCGCGAGACTCCTGTATCGCAGTGTCTGTGCTTACTGGCTGGCTGGCTGGCTGACCCTTGTGCTTTTGCACTTAGTTTAGCTTACCCTCCCAAACGTTTTCTTCTTCTCCTCAGGGTCTACCTCGCCACCTAGCACCTGTGTGTGAGACAGGATGTTTAGGTTGGGTTAAACTATACCGTGATGATGGCTGTGTGTGCGTGTGAAGGTGAAGGTGAAGGTACAAACCGATGCATGCTTTCTCGGGTGAGGCAGGGGATCATACATGACGTCAGTGACTGACTGACTGATTCATTTTACTCATTCCGGACCTACTCCACAGGCCACAGCGGGTCGGAGCCCACCCAGCTACTACCTACCTACTTCATCTCGGCGGGGGCAGCGCGGCATCTGATCTGCACGACGGCCATCATCGTCTCAACGACCTGCAGCACCTACCTTCCGGCTCTATTTTGCGTTTATTTTTATTTTTATTTGTTATGTTATGTTTTGTGGGTTGTTGTTGTCGTCTTTGTCAGCAGATGAGTCCCTTACCTGCCACGAAGAAAACAAACAAACTAACTGTAGGAAGCCTGCCAGACTCGGGGGTTGTTAATTGTTGTTGTTGTTGTTGTTGTTGTTGTTGTTGTCATGACTGAGGGTCTTCTTCCTAGTAATATCAGCAGGAATTGACGTAGGAATGGCACTATGTACTTGAGGGGGTGTCCAGAACTCTCTTTTTGGAAAAGGGTGTGGCTCCCAAAGGGAGCCGGATTAAACGGTACTGTTGTTGTCCCTGAAAGGCCGAGGGCGATTACTTCTTCTCGGTCTTCTTGGGCAGGAGCACCGCCTGGATGTTAGGCAGCACACCTCCCTGGGCAATGGTGACGCCGGAGAGGAGCTTGTTCAGCTCCTCGTCGTTGCGGATGGCCAGTTGCAGGTGGCGGTGGATGATGCGGGTCTTCTTGTTGTCGCGGGCCGCGTTGCCGGCCAGCTCGAGCACCTCGGCGGCCAGGTACTCCATGACGGCAGCCAGGTACACGGGGGCGCCGGCGCCCACGCGCTCGGCATAGTTGCCCTTCCTCAGGAGACGGTGGATCCTGCCCACGGGGAACTGCAGGCCGGCACGACTGGAGCGGGACTTTGACTTCCCCTTCACCTTTCCTCCCTTGCCGCGTGCCCGTAGCGGTGCACGGGCGAGCAGCCGACCGGTCGACTTGACTGCCGCGGTGGGGCCCTAAGCGAGGATAACCAGGCGGGTCAACCACGCCGCCGCGGAAGGACCCCCCAGCCGCTCGCCCGAGGAGTGCTGGCGTTCCACTGACCTGCCGCTCATTCTTCTTCTTCTTCTTCTTCTCTAGATTTACCCCCTAAAAAGGGGGAACGGGCCTTTGTCCGTGGACGGCCCGTCGCAGAGGGGAACCCGCCGCGGGCGTGCGGCGGGTGGGGGAACCCTTCCGTCGCCGCCACAGCCACGGGTAGAAGCCGGCGAGCAGCGACGGAGGAACGGGCCCTCCGAGCTCCGGCTCAGGAGCAGCCCGCTCGTGTGGGCGAGCAATGCAATCTCGTTGCGGGACGCCTCCGCCGCCGCCACAGCCACGGTAACAGCCGGCGAGCAGTGACGGAGGCACGGGCTCTCTGGGCAGGCACCCAGCAGACACCCGTAGCGGTGCACGGGCGAGCAGCCGACCGGTCGACTTGACTGCCGCGGTGGGGCCCTAAGCGAGGATAACCAGGCGGGTCAACCACGCCGCCGCAGAAGGACCCCCCAGCTGCTCGCCCGAGGAGTGCTTCTTCTTCTTCTTCTTCTAGGTTTACCCCCTAAAAAGGGGGAACGGGCCTTTGTCACTGTGGACGGCCCGTCGCAGCGGGCGTGCGGCGGGTGGGGGAGCCCTTCCGTCGCCGCCTCAGCCACGGGTATAAACCGGGGGGCAGCGACGGAGGAACGGGCCCTCCGAGCTCTGGCTCAAGCGAGGATGACCAACCGGGTCAACCACGCCGCAGCAGAAGGACCCCCCGGCCGCTCGCCCGAGGAGTGCTGGCGGTCCACTGGGGAGTGCTGACTTCACTTCACTTCACTTCTCTCGATTCACCCCCTAAAAAGGGGGAACGGGCCTTTGTCGCGGTGGACGGCCCGTCGCAGAGGGGAACCCGCCGCGGGCGTGCGGCGGGTGGGGGAGCCCTTCCGTCGCCGCCTCAGCCACGGGTATAAACCGGGGGGCAGCGACGGAGGAACGGGCCCTCCGAGCTCTGGCTCAAGCGAGGATGACCAAGCGGGTCAACCACGCCGCAGCAGAAGGACCCCCCGGCCGCTCGCCCGAGGAGTGCTGGCGGTCCACTGGGGAGTGCTGACTTCACTTCACTTCACTTCTCTCGATTCACCCCCTAAAAAGGGGGAACGGGCCTTTGTCACGGTGGACGGCCCGTCGCAGAGGGGAACCCGCCGCGGGCGTGCGGTGGGTGGGGGAGCCCTTCCGTCGCCGCCTCAGCCACGGGTATAAACCGGGGGGCAGCGACGGGGGAACGGGCCCTCCGAGCTCTGGCTCAGGAGCAGCCCGCTCGTGTGGGCGAGCAATGCAAGCTCGTTGCGGGACGCCTCCGCCGCCGCCACAGCCACGGGTAACAGCCGGCGAGCAGCGACGGAGGCACGGGCTCTCTGGGCAGGCGCCCAGCAGACACCCGTAGCGGGGCACGGGCGAGCAGCCGACCGATCGACTTGACTGCCGCAGTGGGGCCCTAAGCGAGGATGACCAAGCGGGTCAACCACGCTGCAGCAGAAGGACCCCCCGGCCGCTCGCCCGAGGAGTGCTGGCGGTCCACTCGGGGAGTGCTTCTTCACTTCACTTCTCTCGATTCACCCCCTAAAAAGGGGGAACGGGCCTTTGTCGCGGTGGACGGCCCGTCGCAGAGGGGAACCCGCCGCGGGCGTGCGGCGGGTGGGGGAGCCCTTCCGTCGCCGCCTCAGCCACGGGTATAAACCGGGGGGCAGCGACGGAGGAACGGGCCCTCCGAGCTCTGGCTCAGGAGCAGCCCGCTCGTGTGGGCGAGCAATGCAAGCTCGTTGCGGGACGCCTCCGCCGCCGCCACAGCCACGGGTAACAGCCGGCGAGCAGCGACGGAGGCACGGGCTCTCTGGGCAGGCGCCCAGCAGACACCCGTAGCGGGGCACGGGCGAGCAGCCGACCGATCGACTTGACTGCCGCAGTGGGGCCCTAAGCGAGGATGACCAAGCGGGTCAACCACGCTGCAGCAGAAGGACCCCCCGGCCGCTCGCCCGAGGAGTGCTGGCGGTCCACTGGGGGAGTGCTGATGTTGTTGTTGTTTAAGATTTATCCCCTCACAAGGGGAAACAGGCCTTTGTCTCAATAGACGGCCTGTAGCTGGAAGGGGGAGTGCTGACCACTTTTTCGCCCTATATAGTGCAGCGCAGGATCGGAGGGCGGGGACAGCCGGGCGAGCCTGCCAATGGGAGCGCGTGTCGCCTCGCGTCATCGCGATCCCGAGTAAGCGGCGCCGCCATAAAGGGGGAATCCGGGGAGTGGACCGCCAGCACTCCTCGGGCGAGCGGCCGGGGGGTCCTTCTGCTGCGGCGTGGTTGACCCGCTTGGTCATCCTCGCTTAGGGCCCCACCGCGGCAGTCAAGCAGTGTTGCCAACCTTGGGGAAATATCCCCAGATTTAGGGAATCGAAGGTCCCAATGGGGAAATGGGGAAAATGTCTCTCAATATGGGGAATATTTTGGCTTATGGGATTATTACGTTAATATGTAGTACTAGTTGCAATTTAACGACAAAACAATAAAAACACTGAATACAAAACGTGCTTATAAGAGCACGAATTGACAGTTTAAATACGAAATTGGAGGAAATTCTGTTTTCAATGTGTGAATTGGGTGATACTGTGTGGGTGTGAATCGATCCCGAACCGAACAGGTCCGACTCAGAAAGAAAACGTATGCTAGCCGTTCACGTCCCACTGACCCCACGCTACAGACTAGTGCTACACCTCCACCCGTCACGGTCGTCACTCGTCAGCCACTCAGTGTTCAGCAGTAAGTCGCCACCAGTCATCAGTAATTAGGCTACATGTGTGAATTGCAGCAGTTGGAGGTTTAGAAAAGACGTATTTCATAGCTAGTTTCGTAACTGTTGATTTTATCATTTATATTACTCTGTGGACTTATAATGGGTAAGATGGATATTAGGTCCGACTCAACACTCTAAGAAATGAACTAACTCACCTAATGCAGTATTTTTTCCTCTACATGATGGTGTATTCCATTTCCTGTGCAAATTTTTAGTTTCATTGTTATGATTTTTTTTTTCTGTATTATCAATCAATCCGGCCACCCGACACCATCTTTACCCCAATTATGACCGTTATTTGTGCCGCATTTTTTTTTAAGACACTAACGATCATTAAGACCTTGGATAGTAAACCTAGCCACTCGATAGTAACCTACGGTAGCTACTCGATAGTAACCTAGGTAGCCACTTGGTAGTAACCTATCCACTCGATAAGGTGAGTTAGTTAATTTCTTAGAGTGTTGAGTCGGACCTAATATCCATCTTAGCCCTTATAATTCGTAGTGATATATACATGTCCTTTACAGTTGTGTTACCATGGATGACCCAGATGATCCTAAGACTCCCCCAGATACTCCACCCAGGGCTGCTAAGAAGGCCAAGTATTTACAGAAATATGCAAAGAACTGGGAATCCTTACCTACATTTAAGGGATGGTTACAACCTAGTGCGAAAAGTGACTCGAGAGCTTACTGCAAGGCCTGTGACTGTGAATTAAATGCAAATAAATCTGAATTAGAAAAGCATGCACAGGGACAGAAACACAAAAGTAGTATTAGGAGTGTATCTAAGCAACCCACACTTATGTCATTGCCATCTGTCAGTAACCCAATGAGAGGAAAGAATGTGAAAGAAGGTGAAATAAAACTTGCTGCCTTTGTTGTGGAACACAACCTCCCCTTGAATATCATGACACACCTGCCAGAGTTAATAAGATCAGTGTGTAAGGACTCTGATATTGCAAAGAAAATTGCAAGTAGTAGAACAAAAACTACAGCAGTGATAAAGAATGTACTTGGTAAGTCCAGTAGAGAGGAGTTGGTAGACATTTTGAGAGAAAAAAAGTTTTCACTCATAGTTGATGAATCAACTGACAAAGGGTGCACCAAACATCTCTGTGTAATTGCTCGCACAATGATTAAAACAAAAGTCACTGATGCATTCTATGATCTGATTCCACTTGAAAATGCTAGTGCCCAGAGTCTGTATGAGACTGTAATGAAATGTTTAGCAGATGAAGGAATTCCATATAAAGATAATATGATTGGCTTTGCCTCAGATGGGGCCAGTGTTATGATGGGTGCCCATAATTCTCTAGCTTCTCGTTTGAAAAGTGACATTCCTGATTTGTTTGTCATGAAGTGCATCTGTCATAGCTTTCATTTGTGTGCTTCTTATGCGTGTGCAACTCTTCCTAGAGTAGTAGAACAGTTAGCTAGGGATGTTTACAATTATTTCATGTCCAGTCCTAAGCGGCTATCTGAACTGAAAGAGTTCCAGGAGTTTGTGAAAGTAAAACCCCACAAACTGCTTCACCCTAGTCAGACTCGCTGGCTCTCTTTGCAGGCTGTAGTTTCTAGGCTATTGGAGCAGTATGATGCTCTTCAGCTTTATTTTACAAGTGCAGCTTTATCTGATAGGATCTTAGCAGCGGAAAGTATTTTGGATAAGCTGAAGGATCCAGCAAACAAGCTATACTTACAGTTTCTTGAATTCATTTTGCCTCTTTTTAATTAATGATCTTAATAAGAAAATGCAGTCACAAGGACCTCAGATCCATACAATGTATGAGTCAGTCAGCACTGTTTGTAAGACAATCATGGACTGTTACATCAGGGGTGACGTCCAGCATAAGCGTGCCCGCTGCTCCTTCTCCTCGTCCGCTGCCTCCTCGACTGAGGACTTGCCTCCTGATGAGCCCGCCGACCCCTCTGCTTCTCGGGCGTGTAAATCGCGGAGAGTTCATGATCGAATGGAGGACTCTGAGTCGGGGTCGAGCTTCACATCTTCATCTGAGTCAGAGATTGTCGTAGATGTCCTCGACGGGGAGACTGCTCCTTCACCCACCGCGCCCCCCATCAACGACCCTGCGGGTGATGACGGTTGGCAAACGGTGGGCCCCAAGCGACAGCGTCGCTCCTTACCGGCTGATTCTGCCTTGTCCGCCGGCGCTTCTACCTCGCTGCCCCCTCGGCACCCCTCTCGCCCCCAGTCACCTCTGCCCCCGCCACCTCGGACTATGAACGCCCCTGCCGCTGCTCAACCCGCTTCGCTGCCGAAGCTGCTCATTCCGGCGACTGTCGGCTTCGAAACAACCCTCGACCTCGCCGAAGCACTGGAGCAACAGCTGGGCGAACGCCTCTCGCTCAAGTTCCTGGAGTCGGGGTGTGTGTTGATCACCCCTGCAGACAGTGCCCAGCACGACACCCTGCTCGCGGTGAGGGAGGTCTCCGGCGTACCTGTGCAGCTGAGGGTGGCCCCCGGGGCGAACACCAAGGGCGTGCTGCTGGCATACCCTGTTGTCATGCCCCTCAAGCCACTGTTGCGCCATCCACGCGTGTTGGAGGCAGTGCGCTGCACTACCCGAGACGGGCCGACGCGCCAGATATTCGTCACTGTCGCGGGGCCGCTGCCGGGCTCGTTGGACCTGGGGAGCTGGGGGACCTTCTACACGCGCCCCTACAGCAAGGAGCCCCTCAGATGCTACAATTGCCAGCAGTTCGGCCACCACCGGGCCAGGTGCAACCGTCCCCCGGTCTGCGGCATATGCTCTGCCAGTCACGACACGGAGCGGTGCCTGTCAAAGTACAAGACTGGCCAGACCATCACCAGCAGATGCCCGAATTGCCAGGGCGAACACCATGCCTGGAATCGGGCCTGCGCCAACAGGCGAGAGCTAGTCGACAAACAGCGCACTGTCCAACAGCGCTGGGTCAGCACTCATCGCCCTGCTCCTCTCGGCACCTTCCGCTGGGGAACCCAGCAGCCCCCCGCGTCCACGGCTGCTCCAACGCCCCGCTTCCCCCAGGCCGCCCACCAGCCATCTCTTACACCCCCTTCACCAGCTCCGTACGAGGAGAGCTTCCCTCCCCTTACCCCACGCCATCTGCCACCGCCTCCACCGGCCCAGCTCCCCTCTCCCCAAGCGCCCAACGCCAGCCGCCAGCCACGCCCCCTCACTACAGCAGCTCCCACTGCCGCCCCTCCCGGCTGTCTCCTCATCACAAGGGAGCTGATGGTGGGACTCTTGGAAGGCTTCGGGCGGATTATCGCAACGGCACTCAAGTCGGACGTCGAGCCGAGAGTGTTTTCGGACGCAGCGCAGCAGGTGGTGGGAAATCTCTTCCCGGAAACGCCGGCCCAGCAAGCTGCCGTCCCTCCTGTGCAGGCTCCTTCCCCTGGCGGGCCATCATCAACCCCACCTACACCGACCCCTCGTGCTCTGAAGACTCCCCTTCCACCTCCTCCTGCCCCCGTGCACGCGAGCAGCTCCGCCCTCCTCCCAACCCCTCCGGCCGTTGCACCCAGCCAGCACCATCCGTTGGTAGCACCGCCCCCGGCTCCCACCTCCCTGAACGAGGGCGGGCTACCGACCCGGCCAGGGATGGCCCGGTACAGGCACTCCAGGAAGCTGTCCGTCTAAATGCACACCGCCTCACGGTTCTCCAATGGAACATCTGTGGCATCCGCGGTAGGTCCAACCTCCTGCGTGCTGCGATGGCGAGCGATTCTGTGGATGTGGTTCTCCTGCAGGAGACGCTTCTTCCAGAACAACGCGTGCCCTTCTTCCGGGGTTACCAGTCTTTTTACCTCCCTGCCGTGGCCGGTCAGACACGCGGGTGTGGTATCTTGGTCAAGGATTCAATTCCTTGTTCTCAAGTGCGTCACCCCGTGGCTTGCGGCGACGGCGTGGAGGTATTGGCTGTCACCATCGCGCTTGCCCAGTTGCGCCTGAATTTCTATTGCATCTACTGTGGGCCGGCGGCGGAGGAACCTGACTTCGGTGAGCTGTTCACGCTTGCCAGCGAGGAGCCCACCTTCATCGGGGGAGACTTTAACGCTCACCACGAACGCTGGGGAGATGCCAGGCGCAACCGGGCGGGGCGTCTCCTATCTGCCACCCTCGACGAGACCCCTCGGGTGTCTCTACTTAACACTGGTGAGCCGACACACCTAGCGGGGGGGGTTTTAGACCTCTCCTTTGTGTCGAGGCCCTTAGGTGTAGACGCAACATGGTCGCTCCACCACCACCTCGTGAGCGACCACATCGCCTCCGTAGTCACCCTCCCGGTCCTGCCGCCTGTTCTCCCTCCCCGTCCTCCTGGCTGGAACTTCCGCAGGGCTGACTGGGATAAATTCCGCCACTGTATCACCACCCACCTGGCTGAAAATCCCCGCCCTGCCACGGTTGACGCTGCCGAGGCCCGCCTGGTCGCCGCCTTCCACTCCGCGGCAGACTCTGCCATACCCGTCTCCCGGCGCACCACTTTCCACCACAGGGACAGGTGGTACTATGACGAGGAGATCCGGGAGGTAAACCACCGCGTCAACATGGCGAGAAGACTCAACCGCCGCCATAACACCGAAGAGACTCGACGCCTCCTGCGGGCCGCGGTCCGTATAGCCAGGACAACGACCGACCGGGTGAAGGAGGAGCGTTGGCTCGCCTGGTGCGCCTCCCTCGACTCCACCACTCCTATCTCCCTCCTCTGGCGAAAGATTCGCTCCATTCGCCGTGGGGCCGTTACCAGGCCGGCGCTTCACCCCCGGCCTCAGGAAGAGGCTGAACGCCTCGCCGAGCTCTTCGCCTCCCGTTCTGCCTCCGCTCGTCTCCCCCCTGCGGTCCAGTTGAGGCAACGCCGGGTCGACCCTGGACGGTGGCTGGCGTACCAGCAGGCTTGCCTCCTGCCACATCCAGCGGACGCTGCACTTCTCATCCATGAGCTCCGGCGTGCTATTCCGGGCCGCAACACCTCGCCAGGGGAGGACAAGATCAGCTATTCTATGCTGCGCAATGCTGGTCCTGCCATGGAAGCGGAAATACTCCACCTCTTCAACGCCTCCTACGCCTCTCGCACTGTCCCTGCTGCATGGAAGTCCGCTGCCATTGTCCCCATCCCGAAGGCAGGGGATGCCACGCAATACCGCCCCATCTCCCTCATCAGCTGCCTGGGCAAGACGATGGACCGGGTGCTCTTCGCTCGTCTTGAGTGGGTGCTAGGTCCCCTTCATCGCCATCTCTTCGCTTTTCGTCGGGGCAAAGGCACGCGTGACTGTATATCGACTCTCCTGTCGGGAGTTGTTGGCGGCAAGGCAGTGGTGGTCTTTCTCGATATCGAGAAGGCCTTCGAGATGGCCTAAACTCCTGCCATTCTCTCCATATTGGCTGCAAAGGGCGTGCACGGTCTCCTGCTCAGCTGGGTCGGGCAGTACCTGCAGGGTCGGACGGCGACTGTCCGCTTTCAAGGCACCTCCTCAACTTCGAAGGCCTTCGAAAATGGGACGCCGCAAGGAGGCATTCTCAGCCCTCTACTCTTCAACCTCTTGGTGGAGCAGCTCGTACGCCTCCAGGGGAACGGGCAGGCCCGAGTCCTGAGCTACGCGGACGACATCGCCATCGTCGCCTCAGGACCCAACCACGTGGCTCGGGCCCGCGCCATGCTCCGCCGCCTCCTTGTCTCCTGCAATGAGCTTGGCCTCGTGCCCAACCCGGCCAAGTCGAAGGCCATGGCCTTTGGTTATGCCCTTCCCCCTGACCCCCTCTACATCGACGCCATCCCCGTGCCTTGGCTCCCTCAGCTCAAGTACCTGGGCATTCTCCTCGACTCCCGCCGGGACTTGAATTGCCCGCTCCCCCTTACAGGGCCGCCTTTTGTCCAAAGGCCCTGTCCCCCTATTATGGGGGTAAATCTTAAGAACGAAAGAACGAACGACAGCTCTCGCGCGAGTGGAACGCCAGCACTCCTCGGGCGAGCAGCTGGGGGGTCCTTCTGCGGCGGCGTTGTTGACCCGCCTGGTTATCCTCGCTTAGGGCCCCACCGCGGCAGTCAAGTCGACCGGTCGGCTGCTCGCCCGTGCACCGCTACGGGTGTCTACTGGGCTCCTGCCCAGAGAGCCCGTGCCTCCGTCGCTGCTCGCCGGCTGTTACCCGTGGCTGTGGCGGCGGCGGAGGCGTCCCGCAACGAGCTTGCATTGCTCGCCCACACGAGCGGGCTGCTCCTGAGCGCCTGCTCGGATGGCCCGTTCCTCCGTCGCTGCTCGCCGGCTTCTACCCGTGGCTGTGGCGGTGGCGGAGGGGTCCCCACACCCGCCGCACGCCCGCGGCGGGTTCCCCTCTGCGACGGGCCGTCCACGGACAAAGGCCCGTTCCCCCTTTCTAGGGGGTAAAAAAAAGCTCTCGCGGGCGAGCTCTGCTTCCTGCCAGTCCCAGCGCCACGTGTCAGTGTTCGCGAGCTACGCGTCACTGTTCACTGTCACTCGTTCCACGTGACTCTACAACCTTGTGTCCCGGGACACCGTCCATTAGGGACAGGATAGTCCGCCCTTGGTTGTCGAGCTGCTACAACGCCCTTTAGAGTGTGTGTGAAGCCGGTAGTCTCTGCTGTAGTACGACGCCGAACCCCGAGGGTAGTGCCACGAGGGGGCCCCTTAGGATAAAGGGGTGGTTATAGGAGGCAGCAGAGATAGTTAGGTTCCCCAAAGACCCGCAAGGGGCAACAGCGGGGCTCTACCGAGCCCTCTAGAGGGTGGGGGAGTTTAGCCCTCCCGCTGTTGTAGGCTTAGCCCGGCTCTACATAGGTTAGTTGTTTTTTCACTTTTTTTTCCTTTTTTTTATATGTGTAGCTGTGGTTCAGCCTTCTGGCTGTCTCGTCGCTAGGATGTCCGCCGCTACGGATAAGCGTGAGCGCCCTGCTCCTGACTCCGATGACTCAGCATCGGAGTCCCCTGCCGACAAGCAGCTCCGCCTTGAGTCGGAGTGTGAGAATGAGGCCTCCCGCGCCCCCCTCCCGCTGTCGTCTGACGACGAGTGGGAGGTAGTTTGTGACAGGCGGAAGCGCCGCCACGCACGCCGCGTTCCTCCGCTCTCCGCCAATCACGGCTCTGGCCCCTCGCCCCCCGCCAATCACGGCTCTCGCCCTCCGCTCTCCGCTCTCACCGCCGCTGCTTCCACATCTGGTTCGCCCGCTCCTCCCAGTACCTCGTGCGCATCGCTGTCCACGCTCGCCACTGCTACTCCCTCGCCTGCCACCGCTGCCGCCCCGCTTCGTGTCGCCTCGCACCCCGATGCACCTGCTTTACGCCTCGCTGCTACCACGCCAGCCAGCCCCAAGGTTATCGTGCCCCCGACACCGGGGTTCGACTCCGCACTAGACCTAGCGGAGGCCCTGGAACAGCAACTAGGAAACCGCCTGCAGATGCGGTTCCTGGAGTCTGGCAGCGTACTGATCACGCCTCCCTCCGAAGAGGTTCTCCGCCGGCTTCTGGATACAACGGAGGTCGACGGCAGGCCGGTCCTGCTGCGGCTGACGGGAGACGCCACCATCAAGGGTGTTGTGACGTCATACCCTGCGGCTATGCCCCTCAAGGCTCTCCTTCGCCACCCAGCCGTCGTCTCAGCGGACAGGTGCCAGACGCGAGATGGGCTGGACACCCGCCAGGTCATCGTCACGATGAAAGGCCCCCTCCCGGACAGTCTCGACCTGGGGAGTTGGGGGGTGTTTTATACACGCCCCTTCAACAAGGAACCACTGCGCTGCTTCAGATGTCAGCAGTCCGGCCACCACCGCTCTCGCTGCAACCGCCCGGCCGTATGCGGAATGTGCTCCGGGCCGCATATGACCGAGGCCTGTCTGGCCAAATACAAGGCCGGGGAGGAGGTACCAGCTCTCTGCCCAAATTGCAAACAGCAGCACCATGCATGGAGTCGCCGCTGCCCCTCACGGCTGACCCGGGTGGACGAGGGCGTCAAGCGGCAGGAGGAATGGCGTGCCGTTCACAACCCCTCCCGCCCGGCATGGACCAGACGGTCCCGCTCAAGGTCGCATCAGCCGGCCCCGCCCCCTGCACAGGCAACTCTGGCCTCTCCAGCTCACTTCCCCAGCCTCCCGCCGCCAAGCGCCTCTCAGGCGGCCTCTACTGCCTCCACCCCAACACCCGCCCTGCCTCGTCTCCCAGCTGCGTCCCCTGGCCCTGTCTTCACATCCGCCCCGCCTCCAGCCGCAACCTCCACCTCGACACCTGTCCTGCCTTCCCGCCCAACCTCCACCTCGGGCTCCTCCCCGCAACAGGAGCAACCAGCTCCCACACTGCCTCCACCTCCTCTGCCTCAGCGCGGGCGACGACAGAGGCACCGCAGGCCGCAGCCCCCTCCGAGCGCACGGACTGACCCACCGTCCCCACCACCCGGCTACGTCCTTGTAACGAAGGCCGCGCTCGAGGGAATGCTGGCAAGCTTTGCCCTTGCCCTGACGGGCCTCCTCCAGCTCACGCCCGACGAGGCGGCCCTGCGAGTAATAGCGAAGGCGACAGTGGAGGAGCACTTTCCCGATCTCGCGGGCCCCTCCACCACACCCGCCCCACCACCTCCAGTGCCTCATAGCCCCGCTCTCCCACCTGCCGAGACCCGAGCAACCGAGCCCCTTCCTCCTTCCGTAGAGGTAACGGAGATGGAGGCCGACGAATGCCACCAGCCTCCCCAGCCAGGCGTACCCCCAGCCAAGGCACCGTTGAAGGCGGTGCACTGGACAATGGGACGCAACACGACCCGCTCCCACATCCCGGTGCGCACAGTCCCGCCGCGCTCCCGCATCCCACAGCCCAAGCGGAAGGTGGAGCAGAGGCGCCGCGGCCCTGCGCCCACCCTCGCGACGGCCACCGTGTCCACCCCGGCGACGTCCGCGAGGGGCGGCCGCTGAGTATCCTCCAGTGGAACGTCTGTGGCGTGCGGGGGAAGGTCCACCTCCTGCGGGCTGCGCTCGGCACCGGCGGCTTCGATGTCGTCCTCCTGCAGGAGACACTCCTGGGTGAGGGCCAGTCGGTGCGGCTTAAGGGCTACAGGGCCTTCTACCTCCCTGCCATTGCCGGTGCGGCGCGTGGGTGTGGCATTCTAGTCAAGGATGCACTTCCCTGCACTAGGGTGACTCACCCCGTGCCATGCGGTGACGGCGTGGAGGTGCTGGCAGTAAGGGTGGCCTTGCCGAGCGCGACGGTAGAAATTTACTGTGTGTACAGTGGCCGGGCTGCGGATGCAGACTTCACCGAGCTTTTCTCACACGCCGCCGATGAGCCCACCTTCATCGGCGGCGACTTTAACGCCCACCACGAGAGGTGGGGGAGCCGCCAGAACAACCGTGTCACGTCCCAGCAACGCTGGCGGACCTGCCAACTGTCACTCTGCTCAACCGGGGGAGCCCACTCACGTCCGCGGGGGGGTGCTGGACCTCTCCCTGGTGTCGCAGCCTCTTGCTGTCGGCGTGACGTGGGCCCTGCATGGCAGCCTCGCCAGCGACCACTTTGCCACTGTCACCACACTACCTGTGGCCCCGCCTGTGCCTCCGCACCGGCCGGCACGCTGGAATTTGAGCAGGGCTGACTGGCCTAGGTTCCGCGCGGCGGTTGCCCGTCATCTGGCGACCACCGACAGGCCTGACGACTTGGAGGAGGCGGCGGTCCGCCTGATTGAGATGTTCCGCAGTGCAGCTGACGAGGCCATCCCTACCACCAGACCTGCGAAGCGGAATTATAAGGACCGGTGGTACTACAATGCGGACATAAAAGTTGCCAACCACCGAGTCAATCAGGCGCGTAAGCTCAACAGGCGTCACAACACCGACGCCACGAGGGGCCTCCTCCGGGCGGCCATCCGCCAGGCTAAGGTAACTACAGAGAGGGTGCAAGGGGAGCACTGGCTATCCTGGTGCGCCACCATTGACGCCGGTGTATCCACTGCCGTGCTCTGGCGGAAGCTCCGTGCGGTTGCACGAGGGACCATGCCTAGGCCACCTCTTCACCCGCAGCCTCAAGTCGAGGCCGGGAGACTGCTTACCTCCTTTGTTTCCCGGGCCTCGTCTGCCAGGCTGCCTCCGGCCACCAGGGAGCTACAGAGGGAAGCCTACGCTGCCAGGATCGAGGCATTCACGGAAGCTTGTAGGGAGGACCACGCTGACGACGCCCCCATCCGCGTGGAGGAGCTTGTGCGAGCCATCCCCAGGAAAGACACTGCCCCTGGAGAGGATGCCATACCATACACGTTCCTTCGGAACGCTGGGACGGAGAGGCAGGATGAAATAACAGCTCTTTTCAACACGTCATACACTCTCGGTGCCCTTCCCGTGGCGTGGAAAACAGCCACCATTTTCCCTATCCCCAAGGGCGTAGATGGCCAACACCGCCCCATCTCCCTTCTCAGCTGCCTGGGGAAGACGATTGAAAGGGTCATCCTCTCTCGCCTCCTCTGGACCATGGGCCCTCTGCACCACCATCTGTTTGCCTTCCGGCAAGGCAGGGGGACACGGGACTGCGTCTCTACCCTCCTTTCAACCATCCTCGATAGGGCGGCGGTAGTCGTGTTCCTCGACCTAGAAAAAGCCTTTGAGCTGGCATCGGCGCCTGCCATTCTCTCGATCCTGGCGGAGAAAGGTGTCCGGGGCCGCCTTTTAGCCTGAATAGGGCACTACCTCATGGGTCGACAGGCCGCAGTGCGGTATCAGGGATGTACTTCTGCTGTTGAGACCCTGGAAAACGGTACGCCACAGGGTGGAGTGCTGAGCCCCGTTATCTTTAACCTGCTAGTCGAGAAACTGGCGGCCCTCCCGACCAGCAGGTATTGCAAAGTGCTTTGCTATGCTGATGACGTGGCCATGGTGGCTACGGGACCAAATGATGTGGCCAGAGCTCGCCTACTCCTCCGCCGCCTCGCAGAGGCTTGTGCTTCCCTCGGCCTCGTCGTCAACAGGGAAAAGATCAAGGCCATGCTGTACCGGCAGAGGCGTCCCCCCGAGCCTCTCCTGCTTGGCGGCGAGCCGTTACCGTGGGTGTCCTCATATAAGTACCTGGGTATGACCGTCGACTCTCGGCTGTCGTTTGTGCCTTACATCGCCTCTCTCAGTGCGAGGGTGAAGAGCCGCACCAACATCATGCGCGCCCTGGCACGGACGGAGGGCGGTGCGAGCGACAGGGTGCTAAGGCGCTTTTATATCCAGGCGGTGCGGTCCTGTGTGGACTATGGGTCGCCATGCCTCCTCACCGTTAGCACCGCTGCACTCGAGCCGCTTGAGGTGGCCCAGAACGCGGCACTCCGCCACATTCTCGGGGCCCCGCGCTGGGCAAAATGCGTGTGCCTCAGAGCGGAGGCCCGATTGCCCTCCATCTCCACCAGGGTCACCCAGCTTTCCATCAGCCACCTTATTAAGCTGCTCCGCCTCAGGGGGTCTGAGTCACTCCGTGACTACGTGGGGCAGGCCCTCCTACAAGACCCACACCTTTTCCGACGGAGGTTGTGGGCGGCGGTAGCAGCCGCTAAGCTAAGGCCACATGCCCTGGCGCGTGCCTACATCGCGACGCCTGACGCGCCCCACCCGGCATATGTGGCTCAACCGCCTTGGGCTCTCCGGCCCTTCACCGCGACCATCAAGCCCCTGCCATCAAAAAAGACATTTTTGTCTGTGGAGAGGCCGCGGCAAGGGTGGAGGATGTTTCGCACCTTCGGGTTGCTCATTACTACACCGACGGCTCTGTCGACCACCACACAGGGGCCGTCGGTGCAGCGTTTGTCACGGCGGGGCACACAGAGCTAATTCGGGTGTCTGATGTCTCATCATCGACACAGGCGGAGCTTGTTGCCATCAGCTGGGCCCTGAAACACGCTGAGGAGGAGGGCGTGGGGGCTGTCGTCCTCCACTGCGACTCGGTGCCGGCCATCCAGTCCCTCCTTTGCCGAACCCGCTACCGACAACATCTCCCTCCTTACCGGCATCCACGCCCGGATGCAAGGAATGCAGAGGGAGGGGCGGGTCCTTCGTGCGGACAAGGTCGTGTATCCCTGTTGTGAGGAGTGTTTCTCCGGCAGCCTGGACCCAGCTGGGGCGGAGGTGGAGGCGTCGGTCCATGGCTGCTGCAGCAAGGACTCGTCGAGGGGCAGAGTATTCTTTCTCTGAGTGTGCCATTTTTGCAATTGACGAGGCGGTGAATTGGGTCACCCTGTGTCTGATTGCTGGGGTGCGGAGCTCCGCTCGCAGGGTCACCGTCTTTGTCCACGGGGGGGCGCCCAGTATAGCACGGAGGGCGGTGTTCTGCTTCTCTTCAAGCCTCGCCATCAGCTTCTCTGGAAGGGCTGCGAGGCATGGTGCGCAGTGGTCCAAGAGAGATCGTACTCCATGTGTGAAGAATAGTTTTCTGACTTTTGGGCTGGCCCCTCCTTTCAGGCCGCCAATGCTGCGGAGGACGGCTAGTCTGGTGTCCAGTCTTTCTCTTAGGTACTGGACCTGAGGGGCAAAGGTCAGTCTGGAATCTATCCAGATTCCGAGATATTGATAAGAGTTGGCCCACTCAATGGTCGTGCCTTCAATGATGAGGGGGTAGTCAGGTGGCGCAGCACCGAAGGCCATTGCTTTTGTTTTGTTTAGGTTTACCTTGAGGCCAAGCTCTTGGCATTTTCTGTACAGTTTTTCTAGGTCCGCCCCCAAGCTGCGCCTGTTGCTGTTTAGGAGGGTGATGTCGTCAGCGTAGAGGAGAAGCTTGGATCCTCTGGATAGTTCAGTGGTGGTGAGTGCTTCAACTAGGATGTTAAAAAGGAAGGGGCTAAGCACGCTGCCCTGAGGGGTGCCTCGCTCGTGCTGATGGTAAGGCGAGCGATGTCCTTGGAAAAGGACCCTCCCTTTTCTTTCCGTGAGGAAGTCTTGTGTCCATTGGAGGAGTTTCCCCTCAACCCCTTTGCCTGCGAGGAGAGCCAGTATGACATGTTTGTCCGCTAGCTCGAATGCTTTCTCCAGGTCTATGAAGACCGCCGATGTTTTGTGGGAGCTGGCCTGAGTGAGGAGAGTGATGAGGTATTGGGCGGTGCCTGATCCCTTTGTGTAGGCGGATATTGCCGGGTGTAGAGGGCCTATGACCCACTGGAGGCGGGAGAGGATGATCCGCTATATAGTTTTCCCTATGCAGCTGAGTAGGGAGATTGGCCGGAAGCTGCCCGGGTTTAGGCTTGGGGATGGGGACAATGTCCGCTTCCTTCCATATGTGGGGGAGTCGCCCTACGTCCAGTGAAGCGCTGAAGAGAGACAGGAGGGCAGCGTGCCCTGACAGGCCAGCTTGGCGTATCATGGTGTGCGTAATGCCGTCAGAGCCGGGGGATGTGTCGGCACCCGTCCGAAGCGCATTTTGGACTTCGTGCGCGCTCAGTGGTGTGTCAGTGGTGGCATTTCTGGCTGTTGCAATATTGATGGCCGTTGTTCGCCTATCCCTTTCGGCCTCGAGTTTTCGGCGGGTCGCCCGAGGGAGGTTAGAGGTGTGCGTTCGTTGTGCAAAGGAAGCCGCAAGTCGATCGGCCTCTGCCGCAGGGGTCGGGTGTGACGGCCGTCTGGGATAGGGACTTCCCTTGACCCGGCGGATATTTTTCCTGATCTTTTTGAGGGAAGTGTGGGCGTCAATGGATCTGCACCATTCAGTCCACTTTTGTTCTCTTACCTCGAGCTTCACATTGCGGGTGTGGGTGATAACATCGATGAGGATGTTTTGGTTGGCTAGTGTAGGGTGTCTTCTGTGGATTTTTCTGGCCCTGTTGATGGTTTGATTTGCTTCCGCCACCCGGTCGTCCCAGAACCAGTAATCGCGGTACGTCCGCGTAGGACGCGTCGAGAGGGGCTTTGAAGCATCAGCTGCTGCCCGGAAAGCCTCGGTGACATGCGCTGCGTGGAGGTCGAGGTCAGGAGTGTCATGGTGTGCGGTGGTTTGTAGTGCCTCACGGAATATGGTCCAATCAGCTTTCTTCACATTCCAGCGTGCGCGTAGAGGATGGGCTGGCGGTATGGGTGGAAGATGGAGGGTGCAGGTGGTGGCAAAGTGGTCATTGGCGAGGGTGGGGTGCACGGTGAAGTTAGCATTTGGCGTGAGTGGAGTGGAGATGAACATGAGATCAAGGACTCCGCCATGGGTGTGTGTGGGTTCGGGGTCGTTGAGGAGGGTGACTCCTGGGTGGAGCGGGAGAATGGTGCCAAGATGTCGCCCTGCAGGGTTAGTAGGTGAGGTTGAGCCGAGTATGGGGTGGTGGCAGTTGAAGTCTCCCGCTATGAGTGTGGGCTGTAATTCCACCGAAGTGAGTAATTCACCCAGGTTGAGGTGTGATTGTGCTGGATTGTAGATGGAATAGAGGTCGAGAGGTGTGTCGCGGAGGAGGATTTGGACTGCCACTACGTCGACCCGTTCTCCGCATTGGGCTGGGTCCTCGATTAGCTGGGAGGGGATGGCGTGTCTGACGAGGACGCAGGAGCCGCGGGATCCTCCTCTAACTCGCGGGTTGTTGTACGCTGTGTACCCTCTGAGTTGGACAGGTTTTGTGGCTGGAGTGAGGGTTTCTTGGAGGAGGAAGACGTCGACGCCTTACCCTCGAGCTGCCTCTTGAAGGAGGTGGATTTTTCCTCTGGCGCCTTGCATGTTCCATTGGACGAGTCTGATGGCTTCTAGTGGGGGGGTGATGAGCGTGTTGACACCTGGGGTTCGTCGGTTGTGGTGGCCTGTGGGGGAGTTGTCACGGTTGTGGTGGGGGTTACGGCCGGTGCCGGACCGCACCCGGATTTCCCCTTTATGGCGGCGCCGCTTACTCGGGATTGCGGGGACGCGAGGCGGCACGCGCTCCCATTGGCAGGCTCGCCCGGCCGTCCCCGCCCTCCGATCCTGCGCTGCACTATATAGGGCGAAAAAGTGGTGAGCGGTATTCGCTCTCCGAGCCCACAGCAGAAGCGCAAGTCCACGCCCCCACCACTCACTGTCGACATGTCTGGACGCGGCAAGGGAGGAAAGGTGAAGGGGAAGTCAAAGTCCCGCTCCAGCCGTGCCGGCCTGCAGTTCCCCGTGGGCAGGATCCACCGTCTCCTGAGGAAGGGCAACTATGCCGAGCGCGTGGGCGCCGGCGCCCTCGTGTACCTGGCGGCCGTCATGGAGTACCTGGCCGCCGAGGTGCTCGAGCTGGCCGGCAACGCGGCCCGCGACAACAAGAAGACCCGCATCATCCACCGCCACCTGCAGCTGGCCATCCGCAACGACGAGGAGCTGAACAAGCTCCTCTCCGGCGTCACCATTGCCCAGGGAGGTGTGCTGCCTAACATCCAGGCGGTGCTCCTACCCAAGAAGACCGAGAAGAAGTAATCGCCCTCGGCCTTTCAGGGACGACAACAGTACCGTTTAATCCGGCTCCCCTTGGGAGCCACACCCTTTTCCAAAAAGAGAGTTCTGGACACCCCCTCAAGTACATAGTGCCATTCCTAGGTCAATTCCTGCTGATATTACTAGGAAGAAGACCCTCAGTCATGACAACAACAACAACAACAACAACAATTAACAACCCCAGAGTCTGGCAGGATTCCCACAGTTAGTTTGTTTGTTTTCTTCGTGGCAGGTAAGGGACTCCTCTGCTGACAACGACGACAACAACCACCCACAAAACATAACATAACAAAAAAAAAAAAAAGCAAAACAGAGCAGGGAGGTAGGTGCTGCAGGTCGTTGAGACGATGATGGCCGTCGTGCAGATCAGATGCAGCGCTGCCCCCGCCGAGATGAAGTAGGTAGGTAGTAGCTGGGTGGGCTCCGACCCGCTGTGGCCTGTGGAGTAGGTCCGGAATGAGTAAAATGAATCAGTCAGTCAGTCACTGACGTCATGTATGATCCCCTGCCTCACCCGAGAAAGCATGCATCGGTTTGTACCTTCACCTTCACCTTCACACGCACACACAGCCATCATCACGGTATAGTTTAACCCAACCTAAACATCCTGTCTCACACACAGGTGCTAGGTGGCGAGGTAGACCCTAAGGAGAAGAAGAATACGTTTGGGAGGGTAAGCTAAACTAAGTGCAAAAGCACCAGGGCCAGCCAGCCAGCCAGCACAGACACTGCGATACAGGAGTCTCGCGCTAGCTAATAAGAATTATAATTAAAATAACACACACACACACACACACACACAAAAAAAAAAAAATAAATAAATAAATAAATAAATAAATAAAAGAGTTTAAGGAGACCCACGCACATAGCTCCGCCGTAGGTTCCCCTAGCGGACGGGGAACCTAACTAGTTGCTCTTCTGCTGTAACTAAAAGCCATTGCTAAGGAGTATTTTTTTTTCCTTGAGAAATATCTTTAGCATATTCTTTGGCCAGTATGTGGGTAGAGTTTATTACATTGTATGATTCTCTCTTGATTATATCTTTGAAGTCTTTTGCTACCATAAACCATACAGGAGCAGTATATTCACACATAGGTGTTACGGGAGTTATGAATACAGATCTTATATGATTTTTCTACTTCGGTAATTATTACACTTTTAACTCTGAACTTTTTAGACTTTTTTGAGGTAGATTCTTAGAATAAAAGCCTTAACAAGCAATTACTTCCCTCTATACCTCTCACATACAATAATTAAAATATATCTGTTCTGGTTGTAGGTATTAGAATATTTCAGTAACTATGCAAGAGTTGATAAAAGCGCTATTAGATTTCATTTTTCCTCCCATATGCACAGGATGTAAGAACAAACTTGTTCAAGGAGAATTATTTATTTGTACCATTTGCTTGAGTAACAGATAATCCTATTACAAATCGTTTTGTAGATACAGCTACTATTACCTATGGTCTTGCATTAAAAAAAAAAAAAAAAATTGGGGAGGTATTAGGAGTTGAGTATGGCAATATTTTTGTATCAACATCCAGCTATTTCAGTGATAGATGAAATAATACTTATTCCATTGCACAGGCAAATATTGCAGGAAAGACACTATAATCCAAGTGATTATTTTCGCTAAAGGACTTTCAGAATCACTAAAAAGAGACAGTCATCTAACATATGTAAAAAGAAATCGCAATACTCCATCCCAAGCAAACCCCCCCCAAAAAAAGGAAAGCCAACACGCATTACAAACCTCAACAAACTAAGAACAAAACTCCCACAACAAAACTAACTAACAAGTTAGCTTGCAACAAACAAACGAGCTAGCTCCCTAACTAGCTTTTTTGCTAGTTAGCTAGTTAGTTAGTTAGTTTGTTTCTTTGTTTGTTTGTTTGCTAGTTAGCTTGTTATTTTGTTTGTTTGCTAGCTAGCTACCTTGTTTGTTTGTTTGTTTGTTTGTTTGTTTGTTTGTTAGTTAGTTTGCTAGCTAGCTTGTTTGCTAGCTAGCTTGTTTGCTTGTTTGTTTGTTTGCTTGCTAGCTAGTTTGTTTATTTGATAGCTAGCTTGTTTGATTGCTTGCTAGCTAGCTAGTGAGTTTGTTTGTTTGTTTGTTTGTTTGTTTGTTTGTTTGTTTGTTTGCTAGTTTGCTAGTTTGTTTGTTTGTTTGTTAGTAGTTAGTTAGTTAGTTAGTTAGTTAGTTAGTTAGTTAGTTAGTTAGTTAGTTTGGTTGGTTGTTTGTTTGCTAGCTAGCTTGTTTGGTTGCTTGCTAGCTAGCTAGTGAGTTTGTTTGTTTGTTTGTTTGTTTGTTTGTTTGTTTGCTAGCTAGCTAGCTTGTTTGTTTGTTTGTTTGTTTGTTTGTTTGTTTGTTAGTTTGTTTGTTTGCTAATTAGCTTGTTTGCTTGCTTGCTAGCTAGCTAGTGAGTTTGTTTGTTTCTTTGTTTGTTTGCTAGCTAGCTAGCTAGCTAGTTTGTTTGCTTGCTTGCTAGCTAGCTAGTGAGTTTGTTTGCTAGCTAGCTAGTGAGTTTGTTTGTTTGCTTGCTAGCTAGCTAGTGAGTTTGTGTTTGTTTGTTTGTTTGTTAGTTAGTCAGTTAGTTAGTTTGTTTGTTTGTTATCTAGCTTGTTTGATTGATTGCTAGCTAGCTAGTGAGTTTGTTTGTTTGTTTGTTTGTTTGTTTGCTTGCTTGCTAGCTAGCTAGTGAGTTTGTTTGTTTCTTGGTTTGTTTGTTTGCTAGCTAGCTAGCTAGCTAGTTTGTTTGTTTGCTTGCTAGCTAGCTAGTGAGTTTGTTTGTTTGTGTGTTTGTTTGTTTGTGTATTAGTTGGCTAGCTTGCTAGCTAGCTTGTTTGTTTGTTTGTTTGCTAACAAGTTTGTTTGTTTGTTTGTTGCTAGCTAGCTTTATTGTGTGTTGCCAGCTAGCTTGATTGTTTGTTTGTTTGTTGGTCGGTCGGTTTGTTGGTTTCTTCCTTTTCTAGCTCGTTCGTTCAACTGAGTTAGTTAGTTAGTTTGTTTGTTTGTTTGTTTGTTTGTTTGCTTGCTTGCTTGCTTGCTTGCTTGCTCGCTCGCTCGCTCGCTAGCTAGCTAGCTAGTTTGTCTTTTAGTTTGTTAGCTAGCTAGTTTTGTGTTTGTCTGTTAGCTAGCCCGTTCGCTTTAATTGGCAGGCAGGCAGGCAGGCAGGCACACCTATTTACATGCCGGCACACCTACTATCATAGAAACGTATTTGCAGCTTTTTAGTCATCCACCTGTCTACTGTTGGGCAAGTAGACGCTTGCCCAGGGTTCCGGCGGGCTACTCGGTGGCGGGGCTGGTTCAACGTATCTGAAAAAGCGGGTCCAGTAAGAGAGGGCGCAACGTTATGATGAGGACGACAACGAGAAACAAGAAGAAGAAGAAGAAGAAGAAGAAGAAGAGGAAGAAGAAGAAGAAGAAGGAGGAGGAGGAGGAGTTGGAGGAGGACTGAGAGGGAGATTCCCACTTAATCAGCCTTTCCCTTTCAAGTTCGCTCTGAGCCTGTCCCTCACCATCTAACCCTACCCTTGCTTTCCTATACACTCCTGCACATTCCAAGAGACAATAGAAGGAGTGGATCAAGAAGGGGAGGCTTCTTTCTCTCTGTCTATATAATTGCCGTCTTTCTCATTATTGCTCTCTTTCTCTTTTTCTCCTCCTTTTTTTCTTTCTCTTTCTTTCTTAACCTTTCTATGTCATTCTTCCTCTTTTTCTTTTCCTCTTCCCGTCCAGACGTCGCTTTGTTTTGTCTATATATTTTCCAATATAGTTATCTCTCTCTCTCTCTCTCTCTCTCTCTCTCTCTCTCTCTCTCTCTCTCTCTCTCTCTTCATAAATATCCTGTTACTGATTTTACAAAGAATTGACAGGGACAGGGGAAATTATGGCAAAATGATGTTTCTGTAAGAACTGAAACAAACAAATTGGAGCTTACTAGTGGCAAATGAGGTGGATGGGGAGCAGTGGGCGGAGGTGTGAACCATCATTAGGCAGGAGGGAGGGAGGTAAAAGATGGGAGGGAGGAAACAAACTGCAGCTTACTAGTGGCAAATGAGGTGGATGCGGAGCAGTGGGCGGAGGTGTGAACCATCATTAGGCAGGGGGGAGGGAGGGAGGGAGGAAACAGAAAGAAAGAAAGAAAGAAAGAAAGAAAGAAAGAAAATATAACTGAAGTAAAAAGTGTGCTACTATTCTCTTAGTGAAAAAGAATGTGGACCGCAAAGAGGTCCGGGGTGGGTGGGTTAGGTCGGGCTCGCTCAGGCAGCGGCATTAACCACCGAAGCCGTACAGGGTGCGGCCCTGGCGTTTGAGGGCGTACACCACGTCCATGGCGGTGACGGTCTTGAGCTTGGCGTGCTCAGTGTAGGTGACGGCATCTCTGATGACGTTCTCCAGGAACACCTTGAGCACACCACGGGTCTCTTCGTAGATGAGCCCGGAGATGCGCTTTACACCGCCACGGCGCGCCAGACGACGGATGGCCGGCTTGGTGCCGCGGTGGGGCCCTAAGCGAGGATAACCATGCGAGTCAACCACGCCGCCGCAGAAGGACCCCCCAGCTGCTCGCCCTAATAGTGCTGGCGTTCCACTGCCCCCGCCGCTCGTTGTTGTTGTTGTTGTTTTAGATTTATCCCCTCACAAGGGGAAACAGGCCTTTGTCTCAATAGACGGCCTGTAGCTGGAAGCGGTGAACAGACAGTTCCTTATCGGGGTGGGGCACACTCCCCAACGAGGCGCAGCAGCTGGTCGTCACTCAGGTACCCGATAAGGCTAGGGGCAGGCAACCCCTCCGGGTTGGGAAGGAATTGCTGAGTGCATTCACACTCGAGGAGGTAGTGGAGGAGTGGTTGGAGAACCTCCTCCCCACAATGCGAGCAGTCGACTGGTACTGGAGCTTCAGGATCAAGTGTAGAGAAACACTTGTACCCAAGACGCAGGCGGCGGAGGCTGGTCTCCGTCCGTCGTGGGAGGGGCATCGTAATCGCTCGTTGACCAAAGTCAGTGGCTGCGGAATACCAATGGGCTGATGGCGAGCCCGCAGCCACTGCCTCCTCTAGCTCCCTCCTTCTCTCGGCTGAGGCGTGCATAGCTGCGCCCCGTTTGACTTGGGAGCCGCTGGGTGATAGCCCGTGCCTCACCACAGGGAGCAGGGTGGCCTCCGCAGCAGCACGGTCCGCAGCCTCGTTCCCTGGAACTCCGGCATGGCTGGGCACCCAGTTGAAGTGAATGACCCGCCCCTCCCTCTGCAGTCCTTGCATCCGGGCGTGGATGCCGGTAAGGAGGGAGATGTTGTCGGTAGCGGGTTCGGCAAGGAGGGACTGGATGGCCGGCACCGAGTCGCAGTGGAGGACGACAGCCCCCACGCCCTCCTCCTCAGCGTGTTTCAGGGCCCAGCTGATGGCAACAAGCTCCGCCTGTGTCGATGAGGAGCCATCAGACACCCGAATGAGTTATGTGCCCCGCCGTGACAAACGCTGCACCGACGGCCCCGGAGTGTTGGGCGACAGAGCCGTCGGTGTAGTAATGAGCAGCCCGAAGGTGCGAAGCATCCTCCACCCGTGCTGCGGCTTCCCGTTCCAGCCTCTCCACAGACAAACAGGCCTTTTTTGATGGCAGGGGCTTGATGGTGGCGGTGAAGGGCCGGAGAGCCCAAGGCGGGGGAGCCACATATGTCGGGTGGGGCGCGTCAGGCGTCGCGATGGAGGCACGCGCCAGGGCATGTGGCCTGAGCTTAGCGGCTGCTACCGCCGCCCACAACCTCCGTCGGAAAAGGTGTGGGTCTTGTAGGAGGGCCCGCCCCACGGAGTCACGGAGTGACTCAGACCCCCGGAGGCGGAGCAGCTTAATAAGGTGGCTGATGGAAAGCTGGGTGATCCTGGTGGAGATGGAGGGCAATCGGGCCTCCGCTCTGAGGCACACGCATTTTGTCCAGCGCGGGGCCCCGAGAATGTGGCGGAGGGCCGCGTTCTGGGCCACCTCAAGCGGTTCGAGTGCAGCGGAGCTAACTGTGAGGAGGCATGGCGACCCATAGTCCACACAGGACCGCACCGCCTGGACATAAAAGCGCCTTAGCACCCTGCCGCTCGCACCGCCCTCCGTCCGTGCCAGGGCGCGCATGATGTTGGTGCGGCTCTTCACCCTCGCACTGAGAGAGGCGATGTAAGGCACAAACGACAGCCGTGAGTCGATGGTCATACCCAGGTACTTATATGAGGACACCCACGGTAACGGCTCGCCGCCAAGCAGGAGAGGTTCGGGGGAACGTCTCTGCCGGAACAGCATTGCCTTGGTCTTTTCCCTGTTGACGACGAGGCCGAGGGAAGCACAAGCCTCTGCTAGGCGGCGGAGGAGAAGGCGAGCGCTGGCCACAGGATGTGGTCCCGTAGCCACCATGGCCACGTCATCAGCATAGCAAAGCACTTTGCAATACCTGCTGGTCGGGAGGGCCGCCAGTTTCTCGACCAGCAGGTTAAAGAGAACGGGGCTCAGCACTCCACCCTGTGGCGTACCGTTTTCCAGGGTCTCAATAGCAGAAGTACATCCCTGATACCGCACTGCGGCCTGTCGACCCATGAGGTAGTGCCCTATCCAGGCTAAAAGGCGGCCCCGGACACCTTTCTCCGCCAGGATCGAGAGAATGGCAGGCGCCGATGCCAGCTCAAAGGCTTTTTCTAGGTCGAGGAACACGACTACCGCCGTCCTATCGAGGATGGTTGAAAGGAGGGTAGATACGCAGTCCCGTGTCCCCCGGCCTTGCCGGAAGGCAAACAGATGGTGGTGCAGAGGGCCCATGGTCCAGAGGAGGCGAGAGAGGATGACCCTTTCCATCGTCTTCCCCAGGCAGCTGAGAAGGGAGATGGGGCGGTATTGGCCATCTACGCCCTTGGGGATAGGGACAATGGTGGCTGTTTTCCACGCCGCGGGAAGGGCACCGAGAGTATATGACTGGTTGAAAAGAGTTGTTATTTCATCCTGCATCGCCGTCCCAGCGTTCCGAAGGAACGTGTCTGGTATGGCATCCTCTCCAGGGGCAGTGTCTTTCACGGGGATGGCTCGCACAAGCTCCTCCACGCGGATCGGGGCGTCGGCAGCGTGGTCCTCCCTACAAGCTTCCGTGAATGCCTCGATCCTGGCAGCGTAGGCTTCCCTCTGTAGCTCCCTGGTGGCCGGAGGCAGCCTGGCCGACGAGGCACGGGAAACAAAGGTGGTAAGCAGTCTCCCGGCCTCGACTTGAGGCTGCGGGTGAAGCGGTGTCCTAGGCTGGGTCCCTCGTGCAACTGCACGGAGCTTCCGCCAGAGCACGGCAGTGGATACACCGTGGTCAATGGTTGCGCACCAGGATAGCCAGTGCTCCTCTTGCACCCTCTCTGTAGTTACCTTAGCCTGGCGGATGGCCGCCCGGAGGAGGCCCCTCGTGGCGTCGGTGTTGTGACGCCTGTTGAGCCTACGCGCCTGATTGACTCGGTGGTTGGCCACTTTGATGTCCGCATTGTAGTACCACCGGTCCTTATAATTCCGCTTCGCAGGTCTGGTGGTGGGGATGGCCTCGTCAGCTGCACTGCGGAACATCTCAATCAGGCGGACCGCCGCCCCCTCTAAGTCGTCAGGCCTGTCGGTGGTCGCCAGATGACGGGCAACCGCCGCGCGGAACCTAGGCCAGTCAGCCCTGCTCAAATTCCAGCGTGCCGGCCGCTGCGGAGGCACAGGCGGGGCCACAGGTAGGGTGGTGACAGTGGCAAAGTGGTCGCTGGCTAGGCTGTCATGCAGGGCCCACGTCGCGCCGACAGCAAGAGGCTGCGACACCAGGGAGAGGTCCAGCACCCCCCCGCGGACGTGAGTGGGTTCCCCCGTGTTGAGCAGAGTGACAGTTGGCAGGTCCGCCAGCGTTGCTGCGACGTGGCGGCCGACACGGTTGTTCCGGCGGCTCCCCCACCTCTCGTGGTGGGCGTTAAAGTCGCCGCCGATGAAGGTGGGCTCATCGGCGGCGAGTGAGAAAAGCTCGGTGAAGTCTGCATCCGCAGCCTGGCCACTGTACACACAGTAAATTTCTACCGTCGCGCTCGGCAAGGCCACCCTTACTGCCAGCACCTCCACGCCGTCACCGCATGGCACGGGGTGAGTCACCCTAGTGCAGGGAAGTGCATCCCTGACTAGAATGCCACACCCACGCGCCGCACCGGCAATGGCAGGGAGGTAGAAGGTCCTGTAGCCCTTAAGCCGCACCGACTGGCCCTCACCCAGGAGTGTCTCCTGCAGGAGGACGACATCGAAGCCGCCGGTGCCGAGCGCAGCCCGCAGGAGGTGGACCTTCCCCCGCACGCCACAGACGTTCCACTGGAGGACACTCAGCGGCCGCCCCGCGCGGACGGCGCCGGGGTGGACACGGGGGCCGTCGCGAGGGCGGGCGCAGGGCCGCGGCGCCTCTGCTCCACCCTCCGCTTGGGCTGTGGGACGCAGGAGCGCGGCGGGACTGTGCGCACCGGGATGTGGGAGCGGGTCGTTTTGCGTCCCATTGTCCAGTGCACCGCCTTCAACGGTGCCTTGGCTGGAGGTACGCCTGGCTGGGGAGGCTGGTGGCATTCGTCGGCCTCCATCTCCGTTACCTCTACGGGAGGAGGAAGGGGCTCGGATGCTCGGGTCTTGGCAGGTGGGGGAGCGGGGCCCTGAGGCACTGGAGGTGGTGGGGCGGGTGTGGTGGAGGGGCCTGCGAGGTCGGGAAAGTGCTCCTCCACTGTCGCCTTCGCTATTACCCGCAGGGCCGCCTCGTTGGGCGTGAGCTGGAGGAGGCCGGTCAGGGCAAGGGCAAAGCTTGCCAGCATTCCCTCGAGCGCGGTCTTTGTCACAAGGACGTAGCCGGGTGGTGTGGACGGTGGTGCAGTCTGTGCGCTCGGGGGGGGCTGCGACCTGCGGTTCCTCTGTCGACGCCCGCGTTGAGGCAGAGGAGGTGGAGACAGTGTGGAAGCTGGTTGCACCTGTTGCGGGGAGGAGCCCAAGGTGGAGGTTGGGCGGGAAGGCGGGACAGGTGTCGAGGTGGAGGGTGCAGCTGGGAGACGAGGCAGGGAGGGTGTTAGGGTGGAGGCAGTAGAGGCCGCCTGAGAGGCGCTTGGTGGCGGGAGGCTGGGGAAGTGAGCTGGAGAGGCCAATGTTGCCTGGGCAGGGGGCGGGGCCGGCTGATGCGACCTTGAGCGGGACCGTCTGGTCCATGCCGGGCGGGAGGGGTTGTGAACAGCACGCCACTCCTCCTGCCGCTTGACTCCCTCGTCCACCCGGGTCAGCCGTGAGGGGCAGCGGCGACTCCAGGCATGGTGCTGCTGTTTGCAATTTGGGCAGAGAGCTGGTACCTCCTCCCCGGCCTTGTATTTGGCCAGACAGGCCTCGGTCATGTGCGGCCCGGAGCACATGCCGCATACGGCCGGGCGGTTGCAGCGAGAACGGTGGTGGCCGTACTGCTGACAGCGGAAGCAGCGCAGTGGTTCCCTGTTGAAGGGGCGTGTATAAAACACCCCCCAACTCCCAAGGTCGAGACTGCCCGGGAGGGGGCCTTTCAACGTGACGATGACCTGGCGGGTGTCCAGCCCATCTCGCGTCTGGCACCTGTCCGCTGAGACGACGTCTGGGTGGCGAAGGAGAGCCTTGAGGGGCATAGCCGCAGGGTATGACGTCACCACACCCTTGATTGTGGCGTCTCCCGTCAGCCGCAGCAGGACCGGCTTGCCGTCGACCTCCGTCGTTCCCTGCAGCCGGTGGAGAACCTCTTCGGAGGGAGGCGTGATCAGCACGCTGCCAGACTCCAGGAACCGCATCTGCAGGCGGGTTCCGAGTTGCTGCTCCAGGGCCTCCGCTAGATCTAGTGCGGAGTCGAACCCCGGGGTCGGGGGTACGATAACCTTGGGGCTGACTGGCGTGGTAGCAGCGAGGCGGAAAGCAGGTGCATCGGGGTGCGAGGCGACACGAAGCGGGGCGGCAGCGGTGGTAGGCGAGGGAGTAGCAGTGCCGGGCGTGGACAGCGGTGCGTGCGAGGTACTGGGAGCGGGCGAGCCAGCGGTTGCAGCGGCGGCGGGGAGAGCGGAGAGCGGAGGGCCAGCGCCGTGAGTGGCGGGGGGCGAAGGGGCAGAGCCGTGATTGGCGGAGAGCGGAGGAGCGCGGCGTGCGTGCCGGCGCTTGCGCCTGTCACCAACTACCTCCCACTCGTCGTCAGACGACAGCGGGAGGGGGGCCCGGGAGGCCTCATTCTCACCCTCCGACTCAAGGCGGAGCTGCTTGTCGGCAGGGGACTCCGATGCCGAGTCATCGGAGTCAGAAGCAGGGCGCTCACGCTTATCCGTAGCGGCAGACATCCTAGCGACGAGACAGCCAGAAGGCTGAACCACAGCTACACATATAAAACAAAGGAAAAAAAAAGAAACAACTAACCTATTTAGAGCCGGGCTAAGCCTACAACAGCGGGAGGGCTAAACTCCCCCACCCTCTAGAGGGCTCGGTAGAGCCCCGCTGTTGCCCCTTGCGGGTCTTTGGGGAACCTAACTATCTCTGCTGCCTCCTATAACCACCCCTTTATCCTAAGGGGCCCCCTCGTGGCACTGCCCTCGGGGTTCGGCGTCGTACTACAGCAGAGACTACCGGCTTCACACACACTCTAAAGGGCGTTGTAGCAGCCCGACAACCAAGGGCGGACTATCCTGTCCCTAATGGACGGTGTCCCGGGACACAAGGTTGTAGAGTCACGTGGAACTAGTGACTGTGAACAATGACGCGTAGCTCGCGAACACTGACACGTGGCGCTGGGACTGGCAGGAAGCAGAGCAGCTCAATCGCTCGCCCGCGAGAGCTGTTGCTTAGACGGTGGGGGAGACGTGTTGACGCTACCAAGTCCGGGAGTACACTGTCGTCCTGCCGCTCGCGGCTTTTTCGCCCTATATAGTGCAGCGCAGGATCGGAGGGCGGGGACGGCCGGGCGAGCCTGCCAATGGGAGCGCGTGCCGCCACGCGTCCCCGCGATCCCGAGGGAGCGGCGCCGCCATAAAGGGGGAATCCGGGTGCGGCCCGGCAGTGGACCGCCAGCACTCCAGCAGCAAGCAGCTCCGCAGCCCACTTCGCTGCCTCCTCGAGGACGGGGGGGGCAGAACCGCGGGTGTCTTCCCGCTTTGGGCTGCCTCTATGGCCGCTCTGCTGCTGACGACTGCCGCGGAGGAGGGACGTCAAACCTCACGGCGTGGAAGTTCTAATGTATTGCCTGCTCGCCCCCGGGGGCGCGGCCTAGCCTCCTCGGGCGAGCAGACTTTGGCGTTGATGCCACGTTCTCCGCGGTGTGCTCTGGGTGGTGGAGCGGTTGGCCCGAGCTGAGGGGGAGGGCTGACGACCCTCGACGCGGCGGTTCTCCTGTATTGCCTGCTTGCCCCTGCAGAGCGGCCCCCGGCCTTCAAGGGCCCTGGAGAGCCGGGCCTCGCCTCCACTGGCGAGCAGGCTTTGCCGTGGATGCCGCGTCCCCCGAGGCCTCCGACGGGAGTGTCTGGCGGAGTAGTTGGCTGGGGTGCTGCTTGCTGATGACCGCTACGGGTGGCTACGGGGCGCCCGCCCTGAGAACCCGTGCCTCCGTCGCTGCTCGCCGGCTCTTACCCGTGGCTGTGGCGGCGGCGGGGGCTTCCCCTTCAACCGTCTTCAACGAAATAATTGCTTCCCCCTGACGGGCCGCCATCGCGGCTAAAGGCCCGTTCCCCCCGACACCTTTGTCGAGGGGGAGAATCTTAGAAACGAAACGAAACGGGCCGGCAACATTCGCTCGCCGTCTGGGAACGAAGAAGCAGACATGCCCCCCAAAGCATCAGGAAAGGCCGCCAAGAAGGCTGGCAAGGCCCAGAAGGCCATCGCCAAGGGTGACAAGAAGAAGAAGCGCAGGAGGAAGGAGAGCTACTCCATCTACATCTACAAGGTGCTCAAGCAGGTCCACCCCGACACCGGCGTCTCCTCCAAGGCCATGTCCATCATGAACTCCTTCGTGAACGACATCTTCGAGCGCATCGCCGCCGAGGCCTCTCGCCTGGCCCATTACAACAAGCGCTCCACCATCACCAGTCGGGAGATCCAGACGGCCGTCCGTCTCCTCCTGCCCGGTGAGCTGGCCAAGCACGCCGTGTCCGAAGGCACCAAGGCCGTCACCAAGTACACCTCCTCCAAATAAGCAACCCACCAACTTGCTTGCACTGGAAAAGAACCGGCTCCATCGGAGCCACAAACTATTTCCCGAAAGAGAACGAAGACGGTTAGTCCCTCCGCGCTCTCTCTCTCTCTCTCTCTCTCTCTCTCTCTCTCTCTCTCTCTCTCTCTCTCTCTCTCTCTCACTAACTCACTCTCTGAGGCTGAGGTGACCCACCAAGGGATGCATGGCATCAATAAGCGGACCGAGTCCCGCCAGTGCTCGCCAAACCGCGACCAAGGCGGCGGTGTGAAGACCTCGCACGAAATGTGTACAGCTTCATGAAATGCAGGGCAAAAAGACAAGCCCAGTTTGTACAGTTCCAGGCATTCCTGGACGTAGAGCCCCATAAAATGCTTCATCCATCTCAAACAAGGTGGCTGTCTCTAGCCACAGTTGTTTCCCGCATGCTAGAGCAGTGGGAAGCCCTAACTTTGTATTTTACAGACATGGCACTTTTAGAAAAACTGGTTGCTGCTCAACAGATACTAGAGTGCCTCACTGACCCTGTTGTGAAGCTTTTTTACCTCTTCTTGCAGTGGGTACTCTTGAAATTCACCAGCCTGAACAAATACTTTCAGTCGGAGAAAGTTGTAGTGACAGAGCTGAATGATAAGCTGTGTGAGCTCTATCGGGAAATTCTGTTGTCTTTCATGGAGGGACAGTATGTCAGGAAAACAAAACTAACAGAAATAGATCCCACAAGAGAGGATAAGCAGTTACCTGGTTCTAGGCTGTTGGTGTGATGAATTACATTGACCACCCTCAAGTAACTCATCATCCACATATGAGAGAAGATTTCTTCAAGAGATGCAGGACTTTCCTGAGCGTGGCTGCATGTGAAGTCAAGAAGAGGTGGAGTTTTGATGATGAACTAATGACAAACATTCGCTATCTGCATCCCAAGCAAGCCATGAGTTCAGCTGCGAGAGAGGTATTTCCATCTATCATTCCTCTTGGGCGCTGTTTAAAACAGATAGTGCCAGTGGATGACCATCACTATATGCAAGCATTGGATGACCAGTGGAGAAGGCTGCCCCTTGTTCGCGGTCAACTTCCTGATGACATCGCAAAGGAGCAACAGCCGGATGTCTTCTGGGGCAAGCTATCAACATGGGATCTGGCGACAGGGACTTTGTTCAACTCTCGCAGTTTTCCCTAGATGCACTGTGTTTGCCCCACTCCAATGCTGAATGCGAGAGAGTGTTCAGCAAAGTGAATCTGACTAAAACAAAGATTAGAAACAGGCTTCATACTAACACAATTAATAGCTTGCTCCTTACATCACAGTGCCTTAAGGAGGGAGAGAAAGGTTGCACTTCGTTTCAGCCAACACAAGATATGGTTAACAAAATGAACTATTCAACTCTGTATAAGGAAGGAAGTGACGCAAAGAGCACTAGACGGTCTAGACCACAGGAGTGTCAGGACTCCCAGGATGGCCAGGAAAATGAGGAAGACATTGTATACTTCGAAACATAGATAGACTATCTCGATCAGTCCTTAGTACTACAATATAAGAAGTAATTTTTATGTAATTGTATAAGGCTTTATTAATAATAATAAAAATATAGTATAGAAGTAATTTTTATTATATATATATATATATATATATATATATATATATATATATATATATATATATATATATATATATATATATATATATATATATATATATATATGTGTGTGTGTGTGTGTGTGTGTGTGTGTGTGTGTGTGTGTGTGTGTGTAACATGTATGGGAGATATGTTATTAAATAAAGAATATTATTATCTTTATCAACCGTTTTTTTTTTTTCTTTACATATATTACCAACACTAGAAATGGAGTTATTCCAAGAATTTGCTTTAAAAAATCAAGTTAATCATGCTGCCATAATACTGCCATAATTAATACACAGAATCTGCTATAATTTAAAGGCAAATGCCATACTTTTAACATTGCCGTACGATAATGTGATCCGGCTGGCAGCGCAACCCTGCTCTGAGGTGACCCACCAAGGGATGCATGGCATCAATAAGCGGACCGAGTCCCGCCAGTGCTCGCCAAACCGCGACCAAGGCTTGAAATCGCCAATGCTTCTCTCGGTCGTTTGTTGTCAGCTGCAGGGGATCATGATGAGCGATATATGCCTACATAGCAGCCGTCATCAGTAGTTAGTGATTCCGCCCCTGCGCTTATATTTATTTACTTGTTCTGGTAATTCCTGTCTTCCTGCCTGCATGTAGTCCCCACATATTTCCCTCGTGCACCCGCCAGTTGAAATAAGTTAAGAGCGAAATCAAAGCAGTCTCCCCCCAAACAATTGATATGAGATTATGAAGCATAAGGATATGTGGGAAAGGCAACAAGCCAGTGATCCTCCTCCTCCTCCTCCCCCCATGCCCCCATGCCCGCCCCAGTGTCTGTCTAAACTCTCTCCCGGAAAGTGACTTTGGCCCTGAAAAGGGCCTAGATATAGTGTGAGCAGATTGTAGTATTCAGACGGGCAACGCCCGCTTAGGCACGCTCGCCGCGAATGCGACGGGCCAGCTGGATGTCCTTTGGCATGATGGTGACACGCTTGGCGTGGATGGCGCAGAGGTTGGTGTCCTCGAAGAGACCGACGAGGTAGGCCTCGGAGGCTTCCTGCAGAGCCATGACGGCAGAGGACTGGAAGCGGAGATCGGTCTTGAAATCCTGGGCGATCTCGCGCACCAGACGCTGGAAGGGCAGCCTCATGGTGAGGAGCTCGGTGCTCTTCTGGTAGCGGCGGATCTCACGGAGGGCCACGGTCCCGGGCCTGTAGCGGTGTGGCTTCTCGACTCCTCCGGTGGCCGGGGCCGACTTGCGAGCGGCCTTGGTGGCCAGCTGCTTGCGGGGGCGCCTTGCCACCGGTGGATTTCCTGGCAGTCTGCTTGGTACGGGCCATGGCTACGGACGGCTACGGATGGCCAGCTGCAGGTGGTGGGGGATGATGCGGGTCTCCTTGTTGTCGCGGGCCGCGTTGCCGGCCAGCTCGAGCACCTCGGCGGCCAGGTACTCCATGACGGCCGCCAGGTACACGGGGGCGCCGGCGCCCACGCGCTCGGCATAGTTGCCCTTCCTCAGGAGACGGTGGATCCTGCCCACGGGGAACTGCAGGCCGGCACGGCTGGAGCGGGACTTTGACTTCCCCTTCACCTTTCCCCCCTTGCCGCGTCCAGACATGTCGACAGTGAGTGGTGGGGGCGTGGACTTGCGCTTCTGCTGTGGGCTCGGAGAGCGAATACCCGCCTTTTTTTTTTTTTTTTTTTTTTAAAGGGGGGTGGAGAAAAACAAAGAAAGCTAGCTAAAGATAAAGTTGGTGGGAAGAGAAGGGGTGAAAGAAAGTGATGAGAAAAAAAGGATGTGGGCTTGACCACAGTGCTATTTTTATTTATTTATTATTTAATTATTTAATTATTTATTGTTATTATTATTATTATTATTATTATTATTACTATTATTATTATTATTACCATTATTATTATTATTATTATTATTATTATTATTATTATTATTATTATTTTTTATTATTATTTTTTTTTCCAGTTAAACACTCAGCCGCTCACACACCTCCACACACAACAACATCAATCACTCCCACAACTGAAATCTCACAAATGCAATCGGCAGGACCACATCTCTCCCTAAGACTCAGACTACTGGAGAATATTTCAGTCTCACTGTGTGCAAATATAAGTGTGCAGGTGCTTTTCCCATGTTGTGCTATAACTAAGTGAGACAGTTTTCTCCAGTAGATACACAGCTAATCCTAACATTCACAACTGCCGTTGCTGTGAGTTCAGGTTGCATCTACGTCAATGAAATTATGTAAATGATTGGTTAAGGATATTGATTTTCTAGTTACTGGTGAATGTCAATTTGTTTCTGTCTCGTAATTATTGCTTGTGGCGTGTCTTCATGTACGGTGGCGCTGCTCTTTGGAAACCATGTGTGTTCTCTGTTTCGTATTTGAGTTAAGTTGTAGTAATGTTCTGGTTCTGTTGTTTGTATTGTTTCCCAAATTTGTTTTGCTCTTGTGTCTATTTTTATATTCAGAGGTGTGATATTATACTTTAGATGTAGTTCCTCTGCTCTTCCATCTTCCTCCTCTCTATTATTAACCCGTGTGCGTCGGGTGACGGGAATTCCTGCTTGGCGAAAAAGCGTCAGGCGGCGAGTTCCATCATCCGACGCGCCCTTTGCCAAAAAAAAAACCCTTCTTTCCCAACATCATATCTATGCCGTGCTGCAACGTAGACACTTCAAATTTATTTCATCGTGGAGAGGAAGGATTGGCGATGAAAAAACAATATAAATTATTATGTTTTCGTTTGAAATTGCCACACGGGGCATTGATGAAAGACACCTATTTTACAAAATCTATCAGCACCGCCCGCGCGGTGCGAGGACGACAATAGTCCTCTAGCCCGACGCTTATGGGTTAATAAATCTAAGTGCTTTGTTGATAACTGACTGCATGTTAAGTTTTTGTGTGTTGGATATTGAGCATAACGGGACAGGTGGGTATTCCATTATTGGCATAAGCAATGTTTTAACAAGGGTAACTTTTGTTTTTTTCAGGTAAGTTACTAAATCTTCTGAGTTTAGTTAAAACTGCGTTGCCTTTATTTTTAACGATGGTGCAGTGACTTCTGATGCCGGTCGAGCTTATGTTTAATTCTAGGAACTTTCCCTTGCTGCAAGTTTCTATCTCTCTCCCGTTGACTGTAATTTTCTTTGTCTTATACTGTGCAATAGGTATTATTTTAAACTTTTCTTCACTTGTCTGAATTTTCCATGCTCTTTCATATTTACTTATTCTTTCAATTTCCCTTTCCACTTTCCTTTTCATCATTTCCTTGGACTTGCTGGGTGAAGTGATGACCTGTGTGATGTCGTCTGAAAATAGCATATCAAGGCATCCCGGTCCTGGTGATGGTAGGTCATTTGTATATAGAGTATAGAGTGTGGGAGAGAGAACACTCCCCTGAGGTACTCCGCTCAGTAGGTTGATATCGTTGCCGTTATCTTTACCAATTTTAACTTTTGCTTTTCTATTGTCCAAAAAATTGCAGAGAGTCTTTTCTAAGATGGTAGGTAATTTTAGGCGTAATAACTTATACTTTAAGCCATTATGCCAAACTTTATCAAATGCCTTTGCTACGTCTCTCAACACCACATACACCTGCTGTTTGTCTGCTAAGGCGTTGGCTATTGTTTCATAAGTGGTGGCGATGGCTGTTGTTGTTCATTTATACGCTCTAAATCCATGCTGTTTATCTTTTAAGATGTTATGTTCTGATAGAAAAATATTTAGTCTTCTTAGTATTATTTTCTCATAGAGCTTTCCTGGCACTTCCAGCAGTGAAATGGGTCGGTAATTTATTGGTTGAATGGGAGACTTGTTGTTCTTAGGTATAAATTTTATAATGGCTCTTTTAAATATCTGGGGAAAATAACCCGCAGAGTAACATGCGTTGTAGAGATTTGTCAATTGTTCAAATGCTGAATCTGTACAGTTTTGTAGTATTATTTTACTAATTCCTGAAGAACCCGGTGCTTTGTTTTTAAATTTCTGTACGTGGCTTTTAATTTCTTCTTTGGTAATAACACTTGTCTGGATGTTCTCATTACTTAATCTACAGATGTTAGATGTAGGATATGGAGATACTCTAAGGTGGTTGATATTAATGTACGTGTCAATATGATCAGAGTGTTGTCTATCGAATTTAGCTTCTTCTTCGTCAGTTATTCTGAAAACATCTCTCCATATATATATATATATATATATATATATATATATATATATATATATATATATATATATATATATATATATATATATATATATATATATATATGTGTGTGTGTGTGTGTGTGTGTGTCAATTCAACATAAAAAAATCAATTTAAAATTATATAACTATAAATAAATATGTCCTTGTCAGGTGGACGCCCACCATCTTTCTACCTCCTCCTGTATTTCTCTCTCTTCTCCCCCCCCCCCTCTTCTTTCCTTCACCCCCTCTCTCTATAAAAAAAAATAAAAAAATATAAAATAAAAAGTTTATCTCCGACCTCCACAGCGCGCGGACCTACTTCTCACCCGGACCTTCTCCAGCAACAGCTCTCGCCTCCCTAGCGATCGAGCTGCTGCTGGGAAACTAACTCTTGACCCAGTTTGAGGACTACCTGCCCTCTGTGGAGTTTGTTGTGTGCAGCTTTAGCGGGCCCTTTTCTGGGGCTCTGCTCCGTGTGCTTACGAGTGTTACATTAAGTGCTTGTGATTAGTGTTTTCGTGTGATTTGCGTGACTCCGCGGTGCTCTCTTGCAGGGCACCGAGTTGAGTGTTGCGCTCTGCGCACAGGTGTTGTGTTCGTTGCGGTAGCACGCCTGTGACTCCGGATCAGGCGCCGCTTGTGTAGTGTGCTTTCTTGCCGTGCCCATTCACTGGGTGTGGGCAAAGAGTTGAGCGTGTTGTGCTCTGTGTAGTGCGTTTCCAGTGCGGTGTACAGTGCGTCAGCACGCCTGCGTCTCGGGCTCAGGCGCCTCTTGCGTGCAGTGTTTTGTTGCCGTACCCACTCACAGGGTGTAGCTTCGAGTGCTCGTGCACTGTTAGGTGTGTATTTCAGTGCTAAGTGTAGTGGATGATAGACACTGTCTGACAGACATGTCTGCCGTCGCCCCCCTAGAGGTTGTCTCCTTGGACACGCCCAAGAGGAAGGCCGACCGGTCCCCAGAGGACCACAAGCCACCCAAGAAGCGGTTGCTGGAGGACGACGACCTACCGCTGCTCTCGGACCCGGAGTCCTCGGAGCAAGAGCTAGACCGATCGTCTACCAGCGCCGACCCCGAGTTTGTGACGCAAGAGAAGAGGAAGACCGTCCAGCAGAGGAAGAGGCAGCAGACACCAGCCGTGGAGGTCGCTCCTGCCCCCCGGGCAGCGGATCGGAGGAGGCCCACGGAGGGGCCCCCCCGGTACCGCCTAGTGCACAGGGGAGACTGCACCAGCGATTACCTCGCGGTGCGGCACCTGGAGACACTGCGCCGCCCGGCGCCGGCTGTGCACCTCCAGACCCCGACTCCATTCCTCCTAACTCTGAGGGACGCGGCCGCGGCGGAGTTTCTCAAGGAGGTTGTAGCTCGTCGCCCTCGAGGCATTGTCCTCCAGAGGCTGGAGCAGGTACCGAGGAGAGTGAAGGGGGTGCTTGTGGGGTACCCCCTCGAGTACGATGCCGAGGACATCAGGGCATCAGGACATCCGGCTGTGGTGGGCCCCACTCCTCTCCTGCCTGCTCTACGAGTTGAGTCTTGAGTACGTTGCTCCTCTCCACCATTCCACGCCGCCGTGGTTTCTTCAGGCCGAATCTGGTTTGTGGTGCATGCACAACCGATCCGCAAGGTATGTTGATTACTGATTCATGTCGCTGATGTGATAGGGTTCATCTACTTGTGCCACTGCGTGCGTCCGGTTTTCCCGTACATCTCTTGTGGCGCTGAGGGGCTTATCCCCGAGTCACCTCACCCATCCCCCCACCACCCAACCCCCGTCGTCTACCGGGACGCCCGTCCCCGTCTGACAGGACTCCCCAATCGAGTGGTTCGTCCGTGTGGGGTAGACGGGACATTTCTCCGAGTCGCCCACTCACTCACCCCATCCCCACTCCCTTCTCCTCCGCGCCCCTGCGGCTCCCCAACCCATCCTGCCGCACCCCCAGCCCTCGGTTTTTACCCTCCTTCTCCCCTGTGTCCCCCCTCAGCCATTGCCCCCCCTCCCCTCACGGCAGGGGCCTCTGTCCTTGCCTCTCCATGTCCCCTCACGTTGCGGGTTCTTGCGGCGTCTTTTTCCCCATTCACCTGTCACCACTCCCCCCCTACCCCGGGCCCACGAACCCAGCATGGGCCGCGTCAAAATTCGGCACGCCCAGCCTGAGGCCCTCGCGACACGGCGCACGCTATCCAACCTGCTGGGGCCCAAACTTAGGTTCGTCCGCCTACTCGCCGCGGATGACGGGGTGGTGGTGGTTACGGCCTCGGACCAGGACACCGAGGCTGTCTTTGAAAGCAACCTGCTGGGGGCGCTTGCGGCAGAGGGATTCACTCCCCTCATGCCCTCTGAGGTCCGTAGTCGGCGGACAGTCATATGCTTCCGCCTAGACGAGCTGGTCACGGAGAATAGCCCTGGCGAGCTCCGGGCGGAGCTCGAAAGGGCTCATGGGTGGGCGAAAGTGGAGGACATATACAAATTCCCTCACTCCCACACCCTGAAGATCGTCTTCCGGTCCAGCGAGATGGCCCGGAAGGCGATCGAGAACGGGCTTCTCCTCTTCTCTTTCTCCGTGACTCCGGAGCAAATCAGGGCGGAGGTGTACACACCCCTCATGGCCTGTAACCGCTGCCACAAGACCGAGCAGCACACCACCCCCAACTGCCCCTTACCTGACGCCGCCCCCCTTTGCTCGGAGTGCTCGGGCCCGCACTCCTTCAGAGTCTGTACTGCCGAGCAAAAAAAGTGCCCCAACTGCGACGGAGAGCACAGTGCTCGGGCCATGCGGTGTCCCATCCGCAGGGCTGCCCTCAGGGAAAAAGAGCAACAGCGGCGGCGCCTTCAAGAGACGTCCCCCTCCTCTTACGCCCAGGCGGCTCAATCCCAGACCGCGCAGGCACCTTCCCCCCTCCCTCTCCGTCCTTCAGCCTAGGAAGCCTTGCCTGTGTCTTTCACGCTCACGTCCTGAACGCGACGCAGCCTGGCACCTTCCAGGAGGTCCTCTCAGGGGCCCTTCAGAAGAACGGCCTCCCCGACCTCCAATTCCCCCCCTTTCGGCTGGCTGCGGACCTCGTGAAGACGGCACTTTGCGCTGCGCTCGCCCTCCTGTCCCCCGCCACGCCACTCCCGGCAGTGCCGGAGGAGACGGTGACGCCCGAGGTGGCGCCCCCGCCCCAGCCCCAGCCTTCCTCGCCTCTCTCTTCCCCCCCTCCCATCTCCCCCTCTCTCCCCCCTCAGGGATCCTCAGGGCGCTCCTCCCCTCTATCCTCCGTCTCCCCTGCCCGCTCACTTACCGCCTCGGAGGCGTCTGACCTTGGGGAGGGGGCCTTGTGCCAGGTAGTCCCTTACGTCATCCGGCGCCGATCCGATCGCTGGCCGTCTCGCCCCACGTACCAATCCCTCGAAAAGGGCCTGGATGGCGGACGCTACAAGCTAGGATACATTGGCCCGGATGGCTCCCTCCCGTACCTGAGGGGCTGGCTCCGCACTTTCCCAGGGCAGCTGGCCGGTTAATTCCACTCCCTCACCGAGGATGACTTCCACTCCTTCACTCCCGGCCCTGTCCCACAGGAACTGCTCCCCAGCCTCCGCTTGACCAGGCAACGACCGGACCTACCGTGACTCGGTTGCGTGTAGTTCAACACAATGTACTGACTTGGGACAGACGGAAATTTGACTTGCACAATACGTACCGACAATTTGACCCTGACATCATCCTTCTCAACAGCCACGGACTTACGGACGACGCTAGGATCAAAATCCCGGGCTATAGGGTCCACCAAAGGAACCTCAGCTCCGAGCCTTCGGACGGGGTTGCCATCGCCGTCAGATGTCGACGGCGCTGCAGAGTCAAGGACGACTTCCTCTCCGAAACTCTCGCAGTGACAGTCGACACCGCCGATGGTCCTTTGATGGTCGCGACATCTTACCTTCCGCCCAGACGACCGTACCTCCCTCACCCAGACTACCTCAGGCTCTTCCGCAGGCGCACCCCGGTGCTCCTCGCGGGGGATCTGAACGCCCGACACGTCGGCATCATCTCCGCCTCGTCGAACCGTGTCGGCAGAGACCTCGTCGACTACATATGCCGACACATCGTTCGACACATCGGACCTAACTTCCCGACATACTTCGGACCCCGGTCCGCGACCTCACCTGACATATTACTCACCAACCCCTCCAACCACTTTAATCACCGCTTCACACCTGGCCCCCTCACCTCCAGTGATCACGTCCCTGACATATCGACGTCTCCCCTCTTGACCCCCGCCCCGAGACGGTACGCCTTCCGCAGGACCGACTGGGTGGCCTTTCAGACCGATAACAACCTTGACATGACTGCCCAACCGGACGTGTCCGGTGAAACGTTAGAAGACATTGACGCGGCGCTCGACTCTTGGATGTCGAGCGTCAAGACAGCTGCTGACCGCCACATCCCCACTTCGACATATCGACTAATTCCACACGCTAGACCCTCACGCACGACGTGCCTTCTGCGCATACAATTCGACGCATTGAGAGACAGAGCGACGCTACTCGGCTGGACGTACGACGAGTACCGGCGATTTGTTCGACTACGTCAGGAGCTCCACGACTCGAGACTCGCCGAGTCCAGGGATTCTTGGGGAAGGGCACTGACCGGGCTGACCGCCTGTCACGCCGACCCCAAGAAGTTCTGGAACAGGCTCAAATGCCTCTCCGGCAGGGCCTCGGGTCGGGCCTCTGATTTGGTCGACGGCGCTGGCATCAGACACAGCACTGACGAAGAAAAGGTCCGGCTCCACACGTCCAACTGGGAGCGGGTCTTCCGGAAGGACGGCGTGGGGGACGCCGCAGACTTAGACGTCGACATCGACGAACAAAACAACGACATTGTCCTGAACTACCTCGCCGAACACGCCCCTAGGACCCTCCCGTTTGATGCCGCTGACCCGGACAGGCTTGACGGCGCTTCCCACTTGGGCTGCCGTATCTCCCTCCAGGAGCTGCGACAGGCCAACAGGGGGAGCAAGTCATCCTGCCCGGGGGCAAGCGGCATAAACAAGACTATACTCTCCCACCTTCCTGACAGCGCCCTGGCCCGACTGAGGGACATTTTGAACGCGGCACTTTCGGCCGGGTATTTCCCGGATCGCCTCAAGGAGGCAGAGATGAGAATGATAGTGAAGCCTGGGAAGGCCCCGACCCGCCCAGACAGCTATCGCCCCATCTCTTTTCTGGAGGTCCCAGGGAAGCTCTTCGAGAGGGTTCTCACGAGACGTCTCCGTGACCACCTGGAATGGGAGGGCCACTACAACACGGCCCAGTACAGGTTCCGCAGGGGGAGGGGCACCGTCCACGCCATCGCGTTGGCTACGGAAACGGTTGCCATCAACCTAGCATCCGGATCTCGCTGCAACCTTGTTCTCCGAGACGTCAGCAAGGCGTTCGACAAAGTGTGGCATCTTGGACTCCAGTACAAGATGCTACATCTGGGGCTCCCACCCCCGGTCGAGCGCATTTTGTGTGACTTCTTGATGGATAGGACAGCACGGATCCGGGTCGGCGGCCTCGTCGGCCCCGCCTTCCCTCTGGAGACCGGCGTCCCGCAGGGGAGTGTACTCTCCCCAACGCTGTACTCCATCTTCACCAGCGACTGCCCAGACTCCATCACTGGGCTTAACATACTGTATGCGGACGACGTGTCCCAAGTGGTGCTCTACCCAGGACGCTCTCGTGAGATGCTAAATGCCCGCACGGCAAGTGAGATCATCAGGGTCGGAGCTTTCGAGAAGGCCTGGCAGATACGAACGAACATGGCGAAGTTTACCGTCATCCCTTTGGCGTCCGGAAACCCCGCCCCGCTCATTGTAGACGACGAACTCGTTGACTTCAGCGCTCAGGGACGTCTTCTCGGTCTTAAGATCTCCCGGCGTGGGCTCACCACCCACGTCACCGAGAGGACGGCGCGGGCGCGGGCGGCGCTGACCATGTTGTATCGCTTCCGGGATCTCGAACCCAGGATAAAACTGCATCTCGTTAAAACCTTGGTGATCCCTGTCCTCACTTACCCGCCCATTCCCATCCATGGGCTTAGTGCGACGGCCCTCGGTCGGCTCCAGATGGTGCAGAACGCGGCGCTACGCTTTGCCCTCAGCGTAAGGTGGGACAATTTCAGAACCACGCGTTCCCTCCACGAAGAAGCTAGCATTCCTCCCCTAAATATCCTGCTCCATCACATGTCGGTCAATATATGGACCCGGATGGAGACGGAGGGCTTGGAGCAGTTCCGGACCCTTCGGGACCTCCACAGAGAAGCCCCGGGCAGGAGTCATCCGTGGTTTCCGCGGAGTCTCCTAGCCTTGGAGGCGAACCATGATCCCGACCCGAGATTTTAACTTCCACGCTCACGCCCTCTTCCCCACATGCTCACGTTGACCCCCTGAACACATATGTGCCCTTTAGTACGTCTCCACGCTACCCCCCTTGACAGTATGCGATGTTCTAATCCTTACTCATAACACCGCATTCCTCGCCGACCCTCCCATATATATATATATATATATATATATATATATATATATATATATATATATATATAGATATGTGTATGTGTGTGTGTATATTTATATCTATATATAGATATGTGTATGAGTGTGTGTATATTTATATCTATGTATATGTATATGTCTGTATTTATGTATATGTATATGTATGGGTGTATATCTATGTATATGTATATGTATGTATATCTAAGTATGTGTATGTGTCTGTATATGTATGTATATGTATATGTATGTGTATGTGTCAGGTAATTTCCACTTATCGCTGTATTTTCCCGTGTTCGTATTTTTCTCATCTCTCCCTCTCTCCCGTAAATGTGTATTTCCCTTGTGCCCATATTGTTCTTCGACTCACTCCCTTACATGTCTCCCGTAAACACTCTTATGTAGCCATATTTTCATCGTATACCTGCAAACTGCAAAATTAGTTTTAACAATTATTATTATTTTTTTTATTAATTTTATGTAAATCGCTAATAATGTATGCAACCCGCGATTAAAATTATGTATATAAGAGAGGCTGGTAAGCCATTGTAGCCCTAATTCCCATTTCTTTCCCTAAAATGTTTACTCCTACCCTCGACTTTTCAAACTATATACAAAAAATAGCAGTGCCGTAACCGCTCGTCAACTTTCTACCACCTCCTTTATTTCTGTTTTTTTCCAAAACTTTTTTCCCTGTACGTACTAGGCCGTGTATGGATATGTATCCTTATATCTTTATATATCCTTGTATGTGCACCCCCCCCCCCCCTCTGTAATTTCCCCCAACCTGATCTAATAAATATTTGAATTTGAATTTGAATTTGAGCGGCGGGTCATTGGACTCCCGGACCTGGCAGCGTCAACACCTCTCCCCCACCGTCTAAGCAACAGCTCTCGCGGACGAGCGATCGAGCTGCTCTACTTCCTGCCAGTCCCAGCACCACGTGTCAGTGTTCGCGAGCTATACGCGTCACTGTTCACTGTCACTCGTTCCACGTGACTCTACAACCTTGTGTCCCGCGACGCCGTCCATTAGGGCTGTTACAACGCCCTTTAGAGTGTGTGTGAAGCCGGTAGTATCTGCTGTAGTACGACGCCGAACCCCGAGGGCAGTGCCAAGAGGGGGCCCCTTAGGATAAATGGGTGGTTATAGGAGGCAGCAGAGATAGTTAGGTCCCCCCAAGACGCGCAAGGGGCAACAGCGGGGCTCTACCGAGCCCTCTAGAGGGTGGGGGAGTTTAGCCCTCCCGCTGTTGTAGGCTTAGCCCGGCTCTACATAGGTTAGTTGTTTTTTCACTTTTTTTTCCTTTTTTTTTATATGTGTAGCTGTGGTTCAGCCTTCTGGCTGTCTCGTCGCTAGGATGTCCGCCGCTACGGATAAGCGTGAGCGCCCTGCTCCTGACTCCGATGACTCAGCATCGGAGTCCCCCGCCGACAAGCAGCTCCGCCTTGAGTCGGAGAGTGAGAATGAGGCCTTACGCGCCCCGTTCCCGCTGTCGTCTGACGACGAATGGGAGGTAGCTGGTGACGCCGCGCTCCTCCGCTCTCCGCCAATCACGGCTCTGGCCCTTCGCCTCCCGCAAATCACGGCTCTCGCCCTCCGCTCTCCGTTCTCACCGCCGCTACATCCACCCCCAGCCTGCCTCACAGAACAACTGCCAGCCTGCCTCACAGGCTGACCCCCAGCCTGCCTCACAGGCTGACCCCCAGCCTGCTTCACAGGCTAACCCCCACCCTGCTTCACAGGCTAACTCCCAGCCTGCCTCACAGGACAACTTCCAGCCTGCCCCACTTAACGCTTCTCTTCCTGCTTCACAGGATGTCGGGTTCCAACCTGTAAGGAATGGAGCCAAACCGAAGCATGCAACCAAGGATTTACTGACCCCCACTACCTTCAATAAGTTCCAGGTGCTGGCAGACACCATGGAGGATGAGTTCGAGACTCGCCTAGTTGGGGACTCCATGGTGCGTGGCCAGCTGGTTGAGTTCTGTGGTCGTTCATCAAACGGCCGCAGAAAACGATACTGCTATCCAGGTGCCAGACTGGACGACATCACCGCAGCGTGCGATGATGTCACGAGAAATGCCGACCGAAACACCCTCTTTGTCATTCACGCGGGGACAAATGACGTAAAGACAACCCTTTCTGAGGAACTGCTTGAGAAATACCGCCGCATGATCAAGCAGTATAAACGTAAAACGGATGCCAGTAACATCATAATCTCAGGAATCCTCCCGAGGGTCGGTGCCGAATCTAGCTTTTACAGTAAGGCCTTCAGCACAAACAACAGACTTCAGACCCTTTGCTCACAAGAAAACGTCCAGTTCGCTAACTTGTGGAACAATTTTTACTACGATTCAGACTTGTTCCTTCCTGATGGCATTCACTTAAACCCTGTTGGAGCAGCCCGTTTCGGGAGGCTGCTCTGTGACCAAGTGGCTCTTCGAAAGCCAAAAACGCGGAGGCGAGGACACCAGCAGCTCCACCGTAAGGGTGCACTCAACCCGCAAAACTCCTGACTCGAATCACATTAAAGCTTGCTATGTAAACGCTCGTAGCCTACGTAACAAATTTGAAGACTTAGAAGTCCTCGCAGCTACAAATCATTATCACATCATCGGAGTCACAGAATCTTGGATAGACACTTCAAACAGAGATTTCATTGCGGAATATAGATTACCGGGTTATACCATTTTTAGTCATGAAAGAGAGAACAGACAGGGTGGATGCGTTATCTTTTATATCCACAACTCTCTCCATCCAGTATCCGTGAAAACAGATATTATAACCAATGTAGACACGGTCTTCATTGAAATTAAAAATAAATCTCGTAAAATAGTAATTGGACTTATCTACAGACCGCCAAGGCAGACTCTTGATATCGACCACGCATTAAGTGAATTATTATTAGAAACAAGTAGCAGTTGCGAGGCAGTAATTGTTGGGGACTTGCCAGTGAAAAGATGGGGTGAACCGTTGAACTGTCATACAGGGCTCGACCTGTACACAAATTTACTAGAAAGTGATTTACATCAACACGTTCAAGAACCGACTCGGGAAAATAATATACTTGACCTTCTCTTTTCAACGACAGCTGATCTAGTTAACGAAGTAAATGTTGGTCCAGTTTTTAGTTCTAGCGATCACCGAACAATCACATTCAGCATCAATATGAAAGAAAGTAAAGTAACTCCTAGTAAAGAAAAGGTGCCTGATTATCAGAGAGCGAATTTCGTAAGACTCCGATCAATTCTAAATAATTCTGACTGGACTGAAATCACGGCAGAAACAGATATTGATAAATCTTGGGGGGCCTTCACAACAATATTGAACAATGCCATAAGCATATGCGTACCCTATCTTAACAGACGTTCAGCTACTAAGAAGAAACCCAAATGGTGGAATAACGAAATTCAAAATAGCCTATCTCTTAAAAAACGCGTATACAGTAGGTACATAATCATCTCAGAGCGAGGCTGACAAACTAGAGTTGGACAGAATTCGCCGCGAAACCAAGAAATTAATAAAACGAAGCAAGAAAAATCTTGAAGAATATATAGCGGAAACAAGTAAATCTAATCCTAAAGAATTTTTCAGCTATGTAAATAATAAAAAGTCACTCACTTCTGGTATCGGACCGCTTGCTAATGAAAATGGTAACCACACGAACGATGAAAATGAAATGGCTACAATCCTAAATAACTTTTTCGCATCCGTATTTACCGACGAAGATTGTTTATCACCTCAACCGCCGGAGGTTAGAAGGACCGATAAGATGTTAAGTGGCGTGCTCATCGTAGAAAGTGACATTTTACGCACAATATAAAAGATTAAAGTAAGCAAAGCTCCTGGTCCAGACAAAATTACCCCTAGGGTCTTAAAAGAAATCAAACATCAAAATTGTAAACCGCTCTCCATTATATTCAATAAATCTTTAACAGCTGGAAAAGTTCCGTCGGATTGGAAACTTGAAAATGTCACACCAATTTTCAAAAAGGGGGACAAGTCTCATCCAGGAAACTATCGACCAATTAGCCTGACATCTATTGTTTGTAAGTTAATGGAGACTATCATTCGCGACAATATGGTGAAATTCTTCGAAGAAAATAATATAATAAATAATTCGCAACATGGCTTCCGTAGTAAACGTTCGTGTTTGACTAACTTACTTGATTTTTTTCACTATATTTTTGAGGTGTTCGATGAAAGCAGATCAGTAGATATCATATATCTGGATTTTCAAAAGGCATTTGATAAGGTCCCCCACCAACGATTGCTCAGCAAACTACTGGCGCACGGTATCTCGGGTAACATTCACAATTGGCTTGCGGACTGGCTCTCTGAGCGGAAACAGAGAGTAGTTCTAAACGGTGTTACATCTAACTGGCTCGATGTCAAAAGCGGCGTACCTCAAGGATCAGTGCTTGGCCCCATGCTCTTCTTAATTTATGTTAATGATATCGATGATGGGCTCATTTGCAAAGTATCAAAATTTGCTGATGACACAAATTGCTAGTAAAGTAACTGCGATACTCGACGAAGAAGCTTTACAATCAGATATAGATCGACTTGCACGTTGGGCCAATCAATGGCAAATGAAATTTAACGTTGAGAAATGTAAAGTGTTGCACATCGGAAAAAATAACAATCGCGTTCGGTACGTAATGAATGGCCAACAACTTTCTGCAGTAAGTAAAGAAAAGGATCTTGGAATCACTATATCAAGCGATTTAAAGCCCGGTCAGCATTGTTCAGAGGTAGTTAAAACTGCAAACAAATTGGTTGGCTTCATCGGACGAGTCTTTAATAATAAATCGGAAAAAGTAATATTAAAACTGTATAATTCGTTGGTTCGACCCCGTCTAGAGTACTGTGTACAGTTTTGGTCTCCCTAATACAGAAAAGACATAGAAAAGTTGGAACGGGTCCAACGAAGAGTAACAGAGATGATTCCTAGGCTGAGAAATTTGTCATATGAACAAAGGCTTAAAGAAGTATTTTTATTCAGCCTATCAAAACGAAGAATGCGAGGCGATCTAATAGAAGTGTTTATAATGTTCAAAGGATTCAGTGATATTAATGCGGAAGATTACTTTACAATTGATCGATCAAATAGAACAAGAAGAAATCACAATTTGAAGATAAGTGGTAAAAGATTCTCGTCGCACGAAGCTAAACACTTCTTCTTCAATCGAGTTGTTAATGTTTGGAACTCTCTACCTTGTGATGTCGTTGATAGTACAACAGTTACGGCCTTCAAGAATAGATTAGACAAGTGTTTTGAATCCAACCAGCAACTAAGATATTACTCATTATCGTAATAACGTTAAGTTCTTTCGAATACTGGTGTCCTTGTCCGCTTTTATCGCCCGGTTAGTGGTAGCAGTAATGGTAGTTCTTTCCTCTTTCCTACATAAATTCCATGCAGTTTTTCCATGCTGCATGGTTCTTTTTCCTTTCCTGCCAGCTTTGGCTGGAGGAGCCTTCGCCTTTGCTGTCCTTCATCTTCCACCTTTGATTAGATAGTTAGTGTAGCTTGTCACAAACAACCTCGTAAGGACCAGCAGGTCTGCTGTTGTTTGTTCTTCCTTTGTGTTTCTTTGTGTTCCACATCTGGCTCGCCCGCTCCACCCAGTACCTCGCGCGCACCGCTGTCCACGCTCGCCACTGCTACTCCCTCGCCTACCACCGCTGCCGCCCCGCTTCGTGTCGCCTCGCACCCCGATGCATCTGCTTTACGCCTCGCTGCTACTACGCCAGCCAGCCCCAAGGTTATCGTGCCCCCGACACTAGAACTAGCGGAGGCCCTGGAACAGCAACTAGGAACCCGCCTGCAGATGCGGTTCTTGGAGTCTGGCAGCGTACTGATCACGCCTCCCTCCGAAGAGGTTCTCCGCCGGCTGCTGGAAACGACGGAGGTCGACGGCAAGCCGGTCCTTCTGCGGCTGACGGGAGACGCCACCATCAAGGGTGTGGTGACGTCATACCCTCCGGCTATGCCCTTCAAGGCTCTCCTTCGCCACCCAGACGTCTTCTCAGCGGACAGGTGCCAGACGCGAGATGGGCTGGACACCTGCCAGGTAATCGTAACGATGAAAGGCCCCCTCCCGGGCAGTCTCGACCTGGGGAGTTGGGGGGTGTTTTAAACACGCCCCTTCAACAAGGAACCACTGCGCTGCTTCAGATGTCAGCAGTACGGCCACCACAGCTCTCGCTGCAACCGCCCGGCCGTATGCGGAATGTGCTCCGGGCCGCACATGACCGAGGCCTGTCTGGCCAAATACAAGGCCGGGGAGGAGGTACTAGCTCTCTGCCCAAATTGCAACCAGCAGCACCATGCATGGAGTCGCCGCTGCCCCTCACGGCTGACCCGGGTGGACGAGGGCGTCAAGCTTCAGGAGGAGTGGAGTGCTGCTCACAACCCCAACCGCCCGGCATGGACCAGACGGTCCCGCTCAAGGTCGCATCAGCCGGCCCCGCCCCCTGCACAGGCAACACTGGCCTCTCCAGCTCACTTCCGCAGCCTCCCGCCACCAAGCGCCTCTCAGGCGGCCTCTACTGCCTCCACCCCAACACCCGCCCTGCCTCGTCTCCCAGCTACGGCCCCAGGCCCTGCCTTAACACCCGCCCCGCCTCCAGCCGCACCCTCCACCTCGACACCTGTCCCGCCTTCCCGCCCAACCTCCACCTCGGGCTCCTCCCCGCAACAGGAGCAACCAGCTCCCACACTGCCTCCACCTCCTCTGCCTCAGCGCGGGCGTCGATAGAGGAACCGCAGGCCGCAGCCCCCCCCCGAGCGCACAGACTGCACCACCGTCCACACCACCCGGCTACGTCCTTGTGACGAAGGCCGCGCTCGAGGAAATGCTGGCAAGCTTTGCCCTTGCCCTGACGGGCTTCCTCCAGCTCACGCCCGACGAGGTGGCCCTGCGAGTAATAGCGAAGGCGACATTGGAGGAGCACTTTCCCGACTTCGCAGGTACCTCCACCACACCCGCCCCACCACCTCCAGTGCTTCAGAGCCCCGCTCCCCCGCGTGCCAAGACCCGAGCAACCGGGCCCCTTCCTCCTTCCATAGAGGTAACGGAGAAGGAGGCCGACGAATGCCACCAGCCTCCACAGCCAGGCGTACCCCCAGCCAAGGCATCGTTGAAGGCGGTGCACTGGATAATGGGACGCAACACGACCCGCTCCCACATCCCGGTGCGCACGGTGCCGACACGGTCCCGCCTCCCGCTGCCCGAGCGCAAGGCGCTGCCGAAGCGCCGAGGCCCCCGTGTCCAGCCCCAGCGGCCGATATCACTCCTGAGGTGTTTGGGAAAGACTCTGGAGAGAATCCTCCTCTCTCGCCTTCGGTGGGCGATGGGGCCCCTTCACCACCACCTGTTTGCCTTTCGCCGAGGCATGGGCACCAGATATTGCGTGTCCACTCTCCTCTCTGGTGTCTTGGGTAGGCAGGCTGTGGTGGTGTTCCTGGATCTGGAGAAGGCGTTCGAGCTGGCCTCGGCGCCTGCGGTACTGTCCATCCTTGCCGAAAAGGGCCTTCGGGGCCGCCTGCTGGCTTGGATCGGCCAATACCTCCAGAATCGCAGGGCGGCAGTACACTTCCAGGGCTGCAGGTCCACAACACAGGCCTTCGAAAACGGCACGGCTCAGGGTGGTGTCCTGAGCCCCGTTCTCTTCAACTTGCTTGTCGAGAAGCTGACAACTCTGCCACACAGCCGCTATGCACGAGTCTTCTCGTACGCGGACGATGTGGCCATGGTGGTTTCCGGCCCGAACCACGTGGCCAGCGCTCGTCTCCTCCTCCGCCGCCTCTCACATACCTGTGCGTCCCTCGGGCTCGTGATAAACAGGGGAAAGACGAGGGCCATGGCCATCCACCACTGTCTCCTCCACGAAGCCTTCGAGCTTGACAACACCCCTGTCCCCTGGGTGCACGTCTATAAATATCTGGGCGTCACCCTGGATTCACGGCTCTCCTTTACCCCCTATGTCAACCGCCTTCGCCAGACAGTGGCGACCAGCACCAACATCATGCGGGCCCTGGAGAGAACTGCCGGAGGTGCCAGCGACAGGGTCCTACGGCTGTTATATCTCCAGGCAGTGAGGGCCTGTGTAGATTACGGGACGCCGTGCCTCATGACGGTGAACCCTGCTGCACTCCGGCCTCTGGAGACGGCCCAGAATGCGGCGATCCGTACCATCGTGGGGGCCCCACGGTGGACGAAATGCATCTCCATGAGGGTGGAGGTCCGGCTTAGCACTGTTGCAGCGAGGATCACCCAGCTCGCCGTCGGCCATCTGGCGACGCTGCTGAGCCGCAGGGGGTCAGAACCGCTGAGAGCCTCGGTGAAACAGGCCCTCAATCAGGCCCCTCTGCTTTTTCGCAGGGAAACGTGGGCGTCGGTGGCAGCAGCCAAACTCAGGACCACCCGCCTCTCCCGGTGTTTCCTGATGAACACAGACCTGCCCCACCCTGGCTACACCTTACCACCCCCGTGGGCACCAGCCACCTTCACGGCCACAATCAAGCCACTGCCTGCGAGGAAGAACCTTCTGACACCGCGAAGCCTCGCGCGGGAGGCCGTGAGCAGAGAGTTGGAGGCGGCCCGGCCCCTCGCTGCCACCTATTACACAGATGGCTCCGTTAACCACCTCACTGGGGCTGTCGGGGCGGCTTTCGTCACGGCGGGCCATGCTGACATCTACCGGCTGCCTGACGGCTCCTCCTCGACCAAGGCGGAGCTGGTGGCGATCAGCATGGCGCTGGGGCATGCACTAGAGTGGGGCAGGGGCCCGGTCCTGGTACACTGCGACTCGGTGCCGGCCATACGATCGCTGTACCAGGACCCGATGGCTGACAACGTCTCCCTCCTCACGGGCATCCACGCCCGGTTGCAGGAACTGGGGAGAACCGGCCGTCAGGTCCACCTACACTGGTTGCCCAGCCATGCAGGCGTGGTGGGTAACGAAGCTGCTGACCGCGCTGCCGGCGAAGCCACCCTGCTACCCAGCAAAAACATGCCCCGTTTCCCCGAGCGTGTCACTGCTCAAGCGGGACATGGCGGCCCATACCTTGGCGGGTGTCGTCAGGGCCCTTGAAGAGGCCTTGGCGGCCGGCTCACCGTCTGCATACTGGTATGAATCGGCGACTGGCTCCGGGAGCCGTCGGCTCCCATTAGGCGCCCCCAGGCGAGTGGCCTCCAACCTCCACCGCCTGCGCCTCGGGTACCGGTGTGCCTCGCTCCTGGACATCGACGACCCGGTCCCGGTTCAGTGCTCTTACTGCGAGGAGGAGGTCGTCCAGCCACTACTCCACTACCTCCTCGAGTGTGAGGGTACACGCCATCTCCTCCGCAACCCGGAAGGGCTGCCTGCACCACAGCTTATTTTTGCCCTCAGTGACGAGGCTCTCGTGAGACTCGTCACAACATGTGAGCCCCCGAGATGAGCCCCCCGATAAGCCTTCGCCAAATCAGTGGACCGCCAACACTCGTCGAGCGAGCAACTCTCCCGGCCTCTGGGCCACCTATAGACTGCTGAGTTGCTCGCTCGGCTCAGCTACGGGCTGCTCCTGAGCGCGTGCTCGGAGGGCCCGTGATTCCGTCGCTGCTCGCCGGCTTCTACCCGTGGCTGTGGCGGCGGCGGAGGCTTCCCCACACCCGCCGCTCCCACCTGCGACGGGCCGTCAATCGACAAAGGCCCGTTCCTCCTTTTTAGGGGGTAAATCCCTAACGAACGAACGAACGGCGGGTCATTGGACTCCCGGACCTGGCAGCGTCAACACCTCTCCCCCACCGTCTAAGCAACAGCTCTCGCGGGCGAGCGATCGAGCTGCTCTGCTTCCTGACAGTCCCAGCGCCACCGTGTCAGTGTTCGCGCGCTATACGCGTCACTGTTCCACGTGACTCTACAACTTTGTGTCCCGGGACGCCGTCCATTAAGGACAGGATAGTCCGCCCTTGGTTGTCGGGCTGCTACAACGCCCTTTAGAGTGTGTGTGCAGCCGGTAGTCTCTGCTGTAGTACGACGCCGAACCCCGAGGACAGTGCCACGAGGGGGCCCCTTAGGATAAAGGGGTGGTTATAGGAGGCAGCAGAGTTAGTTAGGTCCCCCCAAGACCCGCAAGGGGCAACAGCGGGGCTCTACCGAGCCCTCTAGAGGTTGGGGGAGTTTAGCCCTCCCGTTGTTGTAGGCTTATCCTGGCTCTACATAGGTTAGTTGTTTTTTTACTTTATTTTTCCTTTTTTTTTATATGTGTAGCTGTGGTTCAGCCTTCTGGCTGTCTCGTCGCTAGGATGTCCGCCGCTACGGATAAGCGTGAGCGCCCTGCTCCTGACTCCGATGACTCAGCATCGGAGTCCCCTGCCGACAAGCAGCTCCGCTTGGAGTCGGAGAGTGAGAATGAGGCCTTCCGCGCCCCCCTCCCGCTGTCGCCTGACTACGAGTGGGAGGTAGTTGGTGACAGGCGCAAGCGCCGCCACGCACGCCACGCTCCTCCGCTCTCCGCCAATCACGGCTGTGGCCCTTCGCCCCCCGCCAATCACGGCTCTCGCCCTCCTCTCTCTGCTCTCACCGCCGCTGCTTCCACAACTTGCTCGCCCGCTCCTCCCAGTACCTCGCGCGCACCGCTGTCCACATTCGCCACTGCCACTCACTCGCCAACCACCGCTGCCGCCCCGCTTCGTGTCGCCTCGCACCCCGATGCACCTGCTTTACGCCTCGCTGCTACCACGCCAGCCAGCCCCAAGGTTATCATGCCCCCGACACCGGGGTTCGACTCCGCACTAGACCTAGCGGAGGCCCTGGAACAGCAACTAGGAACCCGCCTGCAGATGCGGTTCCTGGAGTCTGGCATCGTTCTGATAACGCCTCCCTCCAAAGAGGTTCTCCGCCGGCTGCTGGAAACGACGGAGGTCGACGGCAAGCCGGTCCTGCTGCGGCTGACGGGAGACGCCGCCATCAAGGGTGTGGTGACGTCATACCCTGCGCCTATGCCCCTCAAGGCTCTACTACGCCACCCAGACGTCGTCTCAGCGGACAGGTGCCAGACGCGAGATGGGCTGGACACCTGCCAGGTAATCGTAACGATGAAAGGCCCCCTCCCAGGCAGTCTCGACCTGGGGAGTTGGGGGGTGTTTTACACACGCCCATTCAACAAGGAACCACTGCGCTGCTTCAGATGTCAGCAGTACGGCCACCACCGCTCTCGCTGCAACCGCCCGGCCGTATGCGGAATGTGCTCCGGGCCGCACATGACCGAGGCCTGTCTGGCCAAATACAAGGCCGGGGAGGAGGTACCAGCTCTCTGCCCAAATTACAAGCAGCAGCACCATGCAAGGAGTCGCCGCTGCCACTCACGGCTGACCCGGGTGGACGAGGGCGTCAAGCGGCAGGAGGAATGGCGTGCTGCTCACAACCCCTCCCGCCCGGCATGGACCAGACGGTCCCGCTCAAGGTCGCATCAGCCGGCCCCGCCCCCTGCACAAGCAACACTGGCCTCTGGGCCACCTATAGACTGCTGAGTTACTCGCTCGGCTCAGCTACGGGCTGCTCCTGAGTGCCTGCTCGGAGGGCCCGTACCTCCGTCGCTGCTCGCCGGCTTCTACCCGTGGCTGTGGCGGCGGCGGAGGCTTCCCCACACCCGACGCACGCCAGCGGCGGGTTTCCCCCTGCGACGGGCCGTCAATGGACAAAGGCCCGTTACCCCTATTTAGGGGGTAAATCCCTAACGAACAAACGAACGAGAGTCGACATGTCTGGAGGCGGCAAGGGAGAAAAGGTGAAGGGGAAGTCAAAGTCCCGCTCCAGCCGTGCCGGCCTGCAGTTCCCCGTGGGCAGGATCCACCGTCTCCTAAGGAACGGCAACTATGCCGAGCGCATGGGCGCCGGCGCCCCCGTGTACCTGGCGGCCGTCATGGAGTACCTGGCCGCCGAGGTGCTCGAGCTGGCCGGCAACGCGGCCCGTGACAACAAGAAGACCCGCATCATCCCCCGCCACCTGCAGCTGGCCATCCGCAACGACGAGGAGCTAAACAAGCTCCTCTCCGGCGTCACCATTGCCCAGGGAGGTGTGCTGCCTAACATCCAAGCGGTGCTCCTGCCCAAGAAGACCGAGATGAAGTAATCGCCCTCGGCCTTTCAGGGACGACAACAGTACCGTTTAATCCGGCTCCCCTTGGGAGCCACACCCTTTTCCAAAAAGAGAGTTCTGGACACCCCCTCAAGTACATAGTGCCATTCCTAGGTCAATTCCTGCTGATATTATTAGGAAGAAGACCCTCAGTCATGAAAACAACAATTAAGAACCCCCGAGTCTGGCAGGCTTCCCACAGTTAGTTTGTTTGGTTGTTTGTTTGTTTGTTTGTTTGTTTTTTCATGGCAGGTAAGGAACTCCTCTGTTGACAACGACAACAACAACCCACAAAACATAACATAACAAATAAAAAAAAACGTAAAACAGAGCCAGGAGGTAGGTGCTGCAGGTCGTTGAGATGATGATGGCCGTCGTGCAGATCAGATGCGGCGCTGCCCCCGCCGAGATGATGTAGGTAGGTTGTCACTGGGAGGGCTCCGACCCGCCCGTCGTCAATGAATGAGTAAAATGAATCCGTCAGTCAGTCAGGCACTGACGTGATGTATGATCCCCTGCCTCACCCGAGAAAGCATGCATCGGTTTGTACCTTCACCTTCACCTTCACATGCACACACAGCCATCATCACGGTATGATTTAACCCAACCTAAACATCCTGTCTCACACGCAGGTGCTAGGTGGCGAGGTAGACCCTGAGGAGAAGAAGAAAACGTTTGGGAGGGTAAGCTAAATAAGCGCAAAAGCACCAGGGCCAGCCAGCACAGACACTGCGATACAGGAGTCTCACCTCGCGCTAGCTAATAAGAATTAGAATTATAATTATAATTAGAATAACACACACACACACACACACACACACACACACACACACACACGCGCACGCACACACACACACACACACACACACACACACACACACACACAAAAAGAGTTTAAAGAGACCCACGCACATAGCTCCGCCGTAGGTTCCCCTAGCGGACGGGGAACCCCACTAGTTGCTCTTCTGCTGTAACTAAAAGCCATTGCTAAGGAGTGGGTTTTTTTTTCCTTGAGAAACATCTTTAGCATATTCTTTGGCCAGTATGTGGGTAGAGTTTATTACATTGTATGATTCTCTTTTGATTATATCTTTGAGGTTTTTTGCTACCATAAACCATACAGGAGCAGCATATTCACACATAGGTGTTACGGGAGTTATGAATAGAGATCTTATATGATTTTTCTACTTCGGTAACCATTACGCTTTTAACTCTGAACTTTTTAGACTTTTTTGAGGTAAATTCTTAAAATAATAGCCTTAACAAGCAATTAACTCCCTCTATACCTCTCACATACACTAATGAAAATATATATGTTCTGTTTGTAGGTATTAGAATATTTCAGTAACTATGAAAGAGTTGATTAAAGTGCTATTAAATTTCATTTTTTCTCCCATATGCACAGGATGTAAAAACAAACTTGTTCAAGGAGAATTATTTATTTGTACCATTTGCTTGAGTAACAGATAATCATATTACCAATCGTTTTGTAGATACAGCTACTATTACCTATGGTCTTGCATTAAAAAAATACTCCATCCCAAGCAACCCCCCCCCAAAAAAAAAAAAAAAAATGAAAAGCCAACACGCATTACAAACCTCAACAAACTAAGAACAAAACTCCCACAACAAAACTAACTAAAAAAGTTAGCTTGCAACAAACAAACAAACACAAACGAGCTAGCTCCCTAACTAGCTTTGATGCTAGTTAGTTAGTTAGTTAGTTTGTTTGATTGTTTGTTTGTTTGTTTGCTAGTTAGCTTGTTATTTTGTTTGTTTGCTTGCTTGCTTGCTTGCTAGTTAGTTAGTTAGTTATTTAGTTAGTTAGTTAGATAGTTTGTTTGTTTGCTAGCTAGCTTGTTTGCTTGCTAGCTAGCTAGTGAGTGTGTTTGTTTGTTTGTTTGTTTGCTAGTTACCTAGCTAGTTAGTTTGTTTGCTAGCTAGCTTGTTTGTTTGTTTGTTTGCTTGCTAGCTAGCTACCTTGTTTGTTTGTTTGCTAGCTAGCTAGCTAGCTAGTTTGTTCGTTTGTTTGCTAGCAGGCTAGCTAGCTAGCTAGTTTGTTTGTTTGCTAGCTAGCTTGTTTGCTTGCTAGTGAGTTTGTTTGTGTGTTAGCTAGCTAGCTAGCTAGCTAGTGAATTTGTTTGTTTGCTACCTAGCTAGATATTTTGTTTGCTTGCTAGCTAGCTAGCTAGCTTGTTTGTTTATTTGTTTGCTTGCTAGCTAGCTAGTTGGTTTGTTTGCTAGCTAGCTAGTGAGTTTGTTTGTTTACTGGCTAGTTTGTTTGTTTGTTTGTTTATTTGCTAGCTAGCTACCTTGTTTGTTTGCTTGCTAGCTAGTGAATTTGTTTGTTTACTTGCTAGCTTGTTTGTTTGTTTGTTTGTTTGTTTGTTTGCTTGCTAGCTAGCTACCTTGTTTGTTTGTTTTCTAGCTAGCTTGTTTGTTTGTTTGTTTGTTTGTTTGTTTGCTAGCTAGCTGGCTAGTTTGTTTATTTGTTTGCTTGCTAGCTAGCTAGTTGGTTTGTTTGCTAGCTAGCTAGTGAGTTTGTTTGTTTACTAGCTAGCTTGTTTGTTTGTTTGCTAGCTAGCTACCTTGTTTGTTTGCTAGCTAGCTAGTTTGTTTGTTTGATTGCTAGCTAGCTAGTTAGTTTGTTTGTGTATTAGTTACCTAGCTAGCTAGCTTGTTTGTTTCCTAACAAGTTTGTTTGTTTGTTGCTAGCTAGCTTGTTTGTGTGTTGCCAGCTAGCTTGATTGTTTGTTTGCTTGCTCGCTAGCTAGTTTGTCTTTTAGTTTGTTATCTAGCTAGTTTTGTGTTTGTCTGTTAGCTAGCCCTTTTGCTTGTTTTGGCTGGCAGGCAGGCAGGGAGGCAGGCAGGCACACCTATTTATATGCCTGCACACCTACTTTCATAGAAACGTATTTGCAGCTTTTTAGTCATCCACCTGTCTACTGTTGGGCATCTAGACGCTTGCCCAGGGTTCCGACGGGCTACTCGATGGCGGGGCTGGTTCAGCGTATCTGAAAAGCGGGTCCAGTAAGAGAGGGCGCAACGTTATGATGAAGACGACAACGAAAAACAAGAAGAAGAAGAAGAAGAACAAGAACAAGAAGAAGAAGAAGATAAAGAAGAAGAAGAAGAAGGAGGAGGAGGAGGAGGAGGAGGAGGGGGATTCCCCCTCCCCCTCTAACCCTACCCTTGCTTTCCTATACACTCCTGCACATTCCAAGAGACAATAGAAGGAATGGATCAAGAAGGGGAGGCTTCTTTTTCTCTCTGTCTATATATTTGCCGTCTTTCTCATTATTGCTTTCTTTTTTAAACTTTCTATGTCATCCTTCCTCTCTTTCTTTTCCTCTTCCCGTCAAGACGTCTCTTTGTTTTGTCTATATATTTTCCAATATAGTTCTCTCTCTCTCTCTCTCTCTCTCTCTTTTCATAGATATCCTGTTACTGATTTTACAAAGAATTGACAGGAACAGGGGAAATTATGGCAAAATGATGTTTCTGTAAGAACTGAAACAAACAAATTGGAGCTTACTAGTGTCAAGTGAGGTGGATGGGGAGCAGTGGGCGGAGGTGTGAACCATCATTAGGCAGGAGGGAGGGAAAAGATGGGGGGGAGGAAACATACTGGAGCTTACTAGTGTCAAATGAGGTGGGTGGGGAGCAGTGGGCGGAGGTGTGAACCATCATTAGGCAGGAGGGAGGGAAAAGATGGGAGGGAGGAGACAAACTGGAGCTTACTAGTGTCAAATGAGGTGGATGGGGAGCAGTGGGTGGAGGTGCGAACCATCATCATTAGGCAGGAGGGAGGGAGGAAACAGAAAGAAAGAAAGAGAGAAAGAAAGGAAATATAACTGAAGTAAAAAGTGTGCTACTATTCTCTTAGTGAATAAGAATGTGGACCTCAAAGAGGTCCGGGGTGGGGGGGTTAGGTCGGGCTCGCTCAGGCAGCGGTATTAACCACCGAAGCCGTACAGGGTGCGGCCCTGGCGTTTGAGGGCGTACACCACGTCCATGGCGGTGACGGTCTTGCGCTTGGCGTGCTCAGTGTAGGTGACGGCATCCCTGATGACGCTCTCCAGGAACACCTTGAGCACACCACGGGTCTCTTCGTAGATGAGACCTTAGATGCGCTTCACACCGCCACGGCGCGCCAGACGACGGATGGCCGGCTTGGTGATGCCCTGGATGTTGTCCCGAAGAACCTTGCGGTGACGCTTGGCGCCTCCCTTTCCGAGTCCCTTGCCTCCCTTGCCGCGGCCAGTCATGGTTCAAGTGGGTAGCTCAACAGTGGAGTGAGTGTTGGGTTGGTGGTGGTGGTGGTGGGTTTTTGAGGGTTGTTAGCCCTCGCGGGCTATGTGCCATAGGCTGGCCCGCCTTTTGGGTTGGTGCAGCGTTCGCTCTATATATGTAGAGCCAACGCATATATAGAGCGTTCGCTCTATATATGTAGAGCCAGCGGCTGCGGTGGTGGGTCTTTGGGTGATAGGCTGGTTCCTGCCGTCTAGTTCCGGACGGCCTAGTGACGTTGGGTGAGCCTTCACACTGTACTAGGCTCTAGCATATGCAGACAGCTCCAAGAGACCCCTAAATTCCTCCAATAGGGCTAGATAGATGCACTGCCTGACGGGGGCGGGCAAGCGCGGAACTAGGAGGCAGCGCACGCGCAGGACGCAGACCACCGCTCCTCCCCCTGCCGCCAAAATATAAAAACGAGAAACGGCTGGCAGACACAGTGGAACGCCAGCACTCCTCGGGCGAGCAGCTGGGGGGTCCTTCTGCGGCGGCGTGGTTGACACGCCTGGTTATCCTCGCTTAGGGCCCCACCGCGGCAGTCAAGTCGACCGGTCGGCTGCTCGCCCGTGCACCGCTTCGGGTGTCTACTGGGCGCCTGCCCAGAGAGCCCGTGCCTCCGTCGCTGCTCGCCGGCTGTTACCCGTGGCTGTGGCGGCGGCGGAGGCGTCCCGCAACGAGCTTGCATTGCTCGCCTACCACAACGGGCTGCTGCTGAGCTCCTGCTCGGAGGGCCTGTTACTCCGTCGCTGCTCGCCGGCTTCTACCCGTGGCTGTGGCGGCGGCGGAGGGGTCCCCACACCCGCCGCACGCCAGCGGCGGGTTCCCCTCTGCGACGGGCCGTCCACGGACAAAGGCCCGTTCCCCCTTTTTAGGGGGTAAATCCTAAGAAGAAGAAGAAGAAGCTGGCAGACCCTCGACTCGCCAGCCAGCAGCCGCCGCGGAAGGACCTCCTCCTCTCCTCTCCTGCTCTCTCCAGCTCCAGCTCCAGCCCAAGACTTCGCTCTGCCTGCCAGCAGCGCTTGACTCCACGTTGGACTCTGCCTTGCACACCGCACCGCAAGCCGACTTTGAATTTGACTTCATCTTAGGGAGACTTCCCTATTACGGAGTTCTTTTCACACTCCACATCTGTCTCGATTTGCCCCTTCAAGCGGCAAGTAGCGTTCCCCCACGGGTCCGGATTCTTGGAATCTACCCCCCAGACCTGCGGAACGTTTACTTGTCGTCTTGTTGAAGGCGAGGGTTCAGACAGGCTTTCCCTACCACTCTAACTCCTTCCTTTTCTTCCGTCCTTGGGTGAGGGACCTGGGGGACCTAAGAAGCCCCCAGGAGTCCTGAAGCAGGGACAGCCTGCGATGCCCTGTTGCAGCCCGTGAGCGTGCGGGTCCAGCATCAGGTGCGGGTTCAGGTTTAGGCAACACCTTAGCTACCTGTCAGTCTCCATAAACTGACATCTTTAGGACTTTGACCCGGACAAGGACTGACGTCCCGACTCCACACCGGTAAGAGGTGTGGGGGGCGTCCCTAGGAGCTCCTTGGGCCACAGGTAGGGTTTCACGGGAGGGTTGTTCTTGCGTCGCACCAGGGGCAGGCTGTCGAGCCGTTGAGGCCGGCCTGACTTCTCGGTGCTGGGTGGGCACCTTCACTCCACACCACATGGCCCGGGACAATGCTGGGGGTACCGCCCCTAACAGGAAAATTCCGTTCACCTAGAATCCGGTCCCTAGACTCCAGAGAATCCAAAGTTCTCTTAGCGCCGAGCCCAGAAAGAGAACCTTCGACGACAGCGAGTTTGACCCCTTGGCACCCCCCAGCAAAAGACCAGATGAAGATTTGAGTGACGCGATCGAAGTCGACCCCATAGACACGGAAACCCAGCGAGACGAAGAATGGACCGAATACAAGGACCCGGGGAAGGAAAAGAAAGACCGATGGAAGGAGAGGAAAGCAGACGCCGCCACTGCCACCCCTCCGAGACCCACCCCCCGTACCAGCGACCCGCCCACTCAGCCGGCCCAGCCTCCGACACCACCTGCACCTGCACCTGCACCGATCGACCATCGGCCAAGCCACTCGACCCCCGCGCAGCCCTCACCCTACATCAAACTATCACCCACCCCAGGCTTCTCCAGTACCTTCCGACTCCTGCAGGACCTCCAAGCGGAGCACCCCACCCTTCGCTGCAGCAAAGTGAGGCAGAGTCCGAGAGGGGATTTTTACCTACACCCGGAAGACACGGCCACTCTGAACTCCCTAGCTGCCATCACACAGGTGAAGGGCATCCCTGTGTCCCTTCAAAAAGTACTCCCCCCCCACAAGATACACGAAGGGGATAGTCCTCAAATACTACCTGAACGACCTGTCCTTCCTCCTCAATCACCCCGACGTGGTTACTGCAGAACGCTGCACTCGCAACGACGGACAGAGAACCTCCCAGGTCCTCATCGAGGTCGACGGCCCCCTACCAAGCAGCCTTCACTTGGGCCTAGTGGGCCTGTACTTCCTGCGCCCATACACGCCAGAGCCAACGAGATGCTACAGATGCCACTCATTTGGCCACACACAGGGAAAATGCTTCAAGAACCAAGTGTGCGGAATATGCAGTGCCCTTCATCCCACGGACGAGTGCCTCCAGAAGTTCAAGAGGAAAGAAGCCATTTCTTCGCAATGTCCCAACTGCCAGGGCACCCACCATGCATGGAACAAGAGGTGCCCGGAGCGCCGCCGTCTAGTCCAAAAGGGCATCCAGCACCAAGCCGCCTGGGTGGAAAAGCACTCTGATGCCCCTCCAGGTACCTTCGTCTGGGGGAAACAGCGAAAACAGCCTCCTCAGCAAACACCCCCGAGTCAGGAGGACTTCCCTGCACTACAAGGCCCCTCAACCACCCACCCCCTACTCGCCCCTCCGCCCCCACAACCCAAGCCTCAGAGGCAACAGCGCCACCGTCCCGGGAACACCACCCCGCCAGCCACCCAGCCCCAGATCCCTACGCCTCCACTGCCAAAAGGGACCCTCACCATCACGGAGTCAGCACTGAAAGGCCTTCTCAAGGGCCTGGTCGTGACGATCGTCCACGTCCTCGAGCGAGACGTACCGGAGACAACGCTGGACCCCATCATCGATACGCTCGTAACGAAGTCGTTCCAGCAACCCCCAACACCGGCCGACCCCAACACGTCCCTCACCCGGGAAATGGCCCCTCCCACCCCTCGACCCGAACCAGCTACAACGAACGATCCGACCACACCGGCCGTACCCCCACCCCAACCGTGACAACTCACCCACAGGACACCACAACCGACGAACCCCAGGTGTCAACACGCCCATCACCCCCACCAGAAGCCATCAGACTCGTCCAATGGAACATGCAAGGCGCCTGAGGAAAATCCACCTCCTTCAAGAGGCAGCTCGAGGGAAGGCGTCGACGTCTTCCTCCTCCTCCAAAACCCTCACTCCAGCCACTACATCGCTCCAACTCAGAGGGCACCCCGCGTACACTCACCCGCAAGTCAGAGGAGGATCGCGCGGCTCCTGCGTCCTCGTCAGACACGCCATCCCCTCCCAGCGAATCGAGGACCCAGCCCAATGCGGAGAACGGGTCGATGTAATGGCAGTCCAAATCCTCCTCCGCGACCCACCTCTCGACCTCTATTCCATCTACAATCCACCACAATCACACCTCTATCTGGGTGAATTACTCACTTCAGCGGAATTACAGCCCACACTCATAGCGGGTGACTTCAACTGCCACTGCCACAACCCATACTCGGCTCAACCTCACCTACTAACCTGCTGCAGGGCGACATCTTGGCACCATTCTCCTGCTCCACCCAGGAGTCACCCTCCTCAACGACCCTGAACCCACACACACCCACGGAATCGGATCTTGATCTCATGTTCATCTCCACCCTCACGCCAAATGCTAACTTCACCGTGCACCCCACGCTCGCCAGTGACCACTTTGCCACCACCTGCAACCTCCATCTTCCACCCATACCGCCAGCCCCACCTCTACCCGCACGCTGGAATGTAAAGAAAGCTGATTGGACCATATTCCGTGAGGCACTACAAACCACCGCACACCATGACACTCCTGACCTCGACCTCCACGCAGCGCATGTCACCGCGGCTTTCCGGGCAGCAGCTGACGCTTCAATGCCCGCGATTACTGGTTCTGGGACGACCGGGTGGCGGAAGCAAATCAAACCATCAACAGGGCCAGAAAAATCGACAGAAGACACCCTACACTACCCAACAAAAACATCCTCATCGATGTTATCACCCACACCCGTACTGTGAAGCTCGAGGTAAGAGAACAAAAGTGTACGGAATGGTGCAGATCCATTGACGCCCACACTTCCCTCAAAAAGATCTGGGAAAATATCCGCCGTGTCAGGGGAAGTCCCTATCCCAGACCCCGTCACACCCGACCCCTGCGGCAGAGGCCGATCGAATTGCGGCATCCTTTGCACAACGAACCTCCCTCGGGCGACCCGCCGAAAACTCGAGGCCGAAAGACTTTGCCCCGCTGCTGTGTGGTGCCAACTCGCTCTTTCCTCTGTTTTCCTCTGCTTTCGCGGTGCTTCTGTGAACTGCTGCTGTACTGGAGGACTACAAAACCAGGAGGATTACCCTGCCTTCTACTACAGGCCGCTAAGTGTTCTGATTTAGTATTTACTTAGATAGTGATCCACAGTTACTCCTAGGACAAGTGTATTAAGCTTCCCACATCTACACTAAATTCAACATTCTTTCACGCCAACCCAGTGCTACACGGTTTTATATTGCTTTTGTGTTTTTTATATTGCTTTTGTGTTTTCTTCTCCTTCTATTATTAGGATACTTTACTGTGCTGTGATAATAGGACTACGTGAATCAGGCGCGCCAAGCTACGTTAATTTCTAAGTCCACGCAAAACACTAGATAATCCACTTTCCGCGCAAACCTAGTGAACACAGTTATTATCTTCTTTACATAAGTGATTTCTCAGTATATTAATATTGGCCTATGTTTTGTCTTGGTGGGTAGAAATAACCGCGCCTTTTTACCCGAGACACACCCTTTTCCCCGGGGAATTGACCTGACTGCGACCTCACAGCAGCTGTTGGTTTGTTTTCCTAGATACACATTTTTGACCTGACGACCTCACCGCAGCTGCGTACTTTGTTATCGTCTTAACGCGCCTAATTGTTTCCGTCTTGCCTCGCCCATATCTTCACCATGACGTCCCTCAAGCGTTGTTCTGGGTGTGGCCTTCGCATGGCCAAGCAGTACTTTCTTTCCAAGGACGTTTGTAGGTTCTGCGTTAAGACTCAGAAGGATGATCAGAGGATCATAGAGTTAGAGAATAGGGTTACGACTCTCGCCGCCCAGGTACACTTACTGGTTAGTGCAGCAGCAACAAGCCCCGCCTCCTCCTCCTCCCCTTCCTCTTCCTCTTCCTCTTCTTCCTCGTCCTCCTCCCCTCTAGTATTGTCTTCACCCACACAGCAGCCCCTCCCATCCTCCTCCTCCTCCTCCTCGACCATCTCCGATCTCCCCGCTTCCCACCCCTCCTTCTCCTCTTCTTCCTCCTCCTCCTCCTCCTCCTCCTCGCCTTCCTCTTCCGTCCCCCCTCTCCCCTCTCCCCGCCCACCCTCCTCCTCCTCCTCCTCTCCCTCTTTCTCCTCCTTGTCCTCCGCCTCTTCGCTCGTCCCTCCCTCCCACACCTGTCCTTCACCTTCCCCTTCCCCCTCTTCCTCCTCCCTCTCCTCGTCCGTCCCTCCTCCCCACCTCACTCTCCCCTTCACCTACTCCTCCTTCCTCCTCCTCCTCCTCCTCCTCCTCCTCCCCTCCTCCTCCTCCTCCTCCTAGTCCTCGCCTTCCTCTTCCGTCCCCCCTCTCCCATCTTCCCGCCCACTCTCCTCCTCCTCCTCCTCTCCCTCTTTCTCCTCCTTGTCCTCCGCCTCCTCGCTCGTCCCTCCCTCCAACACCTGTCCCTTACCTTCCCTTTCCCCCTCTTCCTCCTCCCTCTCCTCGTCCGTTCCTCCCTCCACCACCTCACCCTCCCTTTCTCCTTCTTCCTCTTCCTTCTCCTCCTCCCCCTTTCCACCTTCCACCTCTTCCACAATTTCTCCTCGTTCTTCACAGCAGGTCCCTCCCCACCCTTCCCGCTCTCCCCTCCCCCCATAACCCACCCCACCTGGCCCCACGTCCGGCCGTCGGGGTCTTGGGGTTGGTGATAGTCAGGTTCGTCATGTTGCCAGGTATTTGTGCTCCAAGGATAAGAACAGGACGAGGGTGTGTTTCCCAGGGGCAGGGGTGGGCCATATATCAGACAGGATTGAGGCGTGTATGGCAAGCGAGGGATCGAACCCCATTGTCTTTCTCAGCTGTGGCGGAAACGACGTTTCTCGTGTGCCAAGCGAGGACCTTCTCAGGCGTTTTAGAGAATTGTTAGGCAGGATACGTGACGCTGGTGGGTCGCCAGTAGTGTGTGGCGTCCTGCCAAGGAGGGGCGTTGGCGATGGATGGCTGTCCAGGGCGATAGCAGTGAACAGCAGACTTGCTGAGCACTGCGAGCGCAATGGGTGGCTGTTCGTCGACAATTGGGACCTCTTCTTTGGCAACGACGCCCTCTACGCCCGTGACGGGATACACTTGACGTTTAAGGGTGTTGAGGCTCTCTCAGACTCCCTTGAACGAGCACTTGGTACCCTGAGGGATTTTTTAGTATAGGCGAGGGGGGGAGGAGTAATGAGAGCAATGGGAGGAGTAATGGGAGGGGACATCTAGCTCATAATATAACCAGGCAGCTTAGAAGTAATTCTAGAGGAGTAACAGAGGACGGGCTAAGAATCTTCTATACTAACAGCAGGAGCCTCAGAAACAAGATAGACTTACTAAGGGGTGAAGCTTGTTCAGAAAATTTTGACATAATAGCGATCACTGAGACATGGATAGACACTGCTAATAGAAATTTTAGATCAGAATTTGAAATAACGGGTTATCAGATTTTTCACAAAGACAGAAGGGGCAGAAAGGGAGGTGGAGTTGCGCTATATGTTAAAGACTCACTTAAATGTTTAGTTAACAACTCAGTCAAAACTAACATGGATTCAGAATCAGTTTGGGTGGACGTTTACAAAGGGAAAGAAAAACTAACTCTAGGAGTTATATACAGGCCACCCAACCTTAACAGGCAGGACACGAGTATATTACTACAGGAGATTGGCAGGGCGAGTATGAGTAGAAATGTCTGCGTAATGGGGGACTTTAATTATAGGAATATAGACTGGGAAGATCTAGTGGGTGACCTGGAAGCCGAGGACTTTCTTGAAGTTATACAAGATAATTTTCTTAAGCAGGTAGTTACTGAGCCTACCAGAGGAGATAACATATTAGACTTAGTCCTAACCAATAATGGGAACTTGCTACGTGAATTGGAGGTGGGCGGAGAGTTAGGAAATAGTGATCACAGAACGGTTCGTTTTAGCTTAGACTGGGCGGTAACCCGCGAACCAAACCCAGTGTTAGTGCCAGATTTTAGAAGAGCAAACTACGGGGGCTTCGAAGACATCTTGAAGGGGTAAACTGGGATAATTTAGGGATTCATGAGGGCCAGAACTGCGGATTGGAGAGCCAGGAGAACCAGGTAGAAATGTCTTACAATAATTTAGTTAGAGTAATAGTAGAGGGGCAAGAACAGCATATACCACAGCGAACACTTAGAAAAGAAAACAATGATCCTAAGTGGATGACTCGTGGACTAAAACACGAGATTGGGTTAAAGAAGGGAATTTATCAGAAAATAAAGAATGGGAAACACATCTCAGGGGCCGGTACGTCGAACTATCTAGATTAGTTAAGAAAACACCAGGATAGCAAAAAGAACTATGAGATCAAAGTAGCAAATGAGGCGAAAAGTAATCCTAAGGGCTTCTTTCAGATGTATAGAACAAAACACGGGAGAAAATTGGACCGCTGAAGACAAACACAGGGAGCTAGTAGAAAATTACGAAAATATGAGCACATTGTTGAACGACTACTTCCTTTCAGTATTCACACAGGAGGATCGAACGACTATACCGGAAAGAGTTCAGGTGTACGAGGGCGGGGATGGCGATAAATTGAGGGATATAATCATTACCAGGCAAGTAGTTCAGGATGAGATAGATAAGCTTAAGAAGAACAAGTCGCCAGGTCCTGACGGGGTATTTCCGAGGGTATTAAAGGAGTTAGGTGATATAATCAGTGACCCACTAACCGACATCTTTAAGATGTCGGTAAATACTGGCTATGTGCCGAGCCTATGGAAAGTAGCTAATGTGACGCCGATTTTTAAAAAGGGGGACAGGTCAGTTGCTTCAAACTATCGCCCAATTAGCTTAACATCGGTTATAGGGAAGATGCTGGAGTCCATAATAACCAGGAACATTCGGGAGCATTTAGAGAAACATAGCTTAATTCACGACTCGCAGCATGGGTTCACAAAAGGTAGGTCATGCCTCACCAATCTCTTGTCCTTCTACAATAAAGTATTTGAGGCGGTTGACAGAGATGAAAATTATGATGTAATCTATCTTGATTTTAGTAAAGCGTTTGACAAAGTTCCTCACCAACGACTGTTGCTTAAATTACAGGCTCACGGAGTAGAGGGTAAAGTTTTGAACTGGGTCAAGGCGTGGCTTAGCAATAGGAAGCAAAGAGTGCAAATCAATGGTAAAAGATCTGACTGGGGATGTGTTACGAGTGGGATCCCACAAGGTTCGGTATTAGGTCCACTTTTGTTTATTATTTATATCAATGACTTAGACACAGGAATTAGTAGTGATGTTAGTAAATTTGCAGATGATACCAAGATCGGTAGAGTAATTGAGTCGGATCAGGACGCTAGTATTCTCCAAGGTGAACTCAACAGATTATATGACTGGGCGGATAAATGGCAGATGGAGTTCAATGTAGGGAAGTGCAGTATTCTGAGTGTAGGTAGGAACAACCCCTCACATAACTATTGCTTAAATGACACTCTCATAAGTAAGTCTGGGTGCGAGAGGGATTTAGGGGTCTTAGTGAGCTCTGATCTCCGTCCAAGGGCACAATCCATTCAAGCTAGAAATCGAGCTAATAGGGTACTGGGATTTATTTCAAGGAGCGTAAGCAACAGAAGCCCCGAAGTCTTTTTCAAACTATATTTAGCATTAGTTAGACCTCATCTTGACTATGCGGTTCAGTTCTGGTCACCCTACTATAGAATGGATATCAAAATGTTAGAATCGGTGCAGAGGAGGATGACTAAGATGATTCAGGGGTTGAGAAACTTGCCATACGAGGAAAGACTCAAACAGTTAAACTTGCATTCTCTAGAAAGGCGAAGGGTGCGTGGAGACATGATCGAGGTTTATAAATGGATGAAGGGCTTTAATAAGGGAGACATTCATAAGGTTTTGTTGGTAAGAGAACCGGGTAGGACACGAAGTAACGGGTTTAAACTGGATAAATTCAGATTCAACAGGGACATAGGCAAAAATTGGTTTACTAACAGGGTGGTGGATGAGTGGAATAGGCTTAGCAGTCATGTGGTGAGTGCCAATACAATTGTCACATTCAAAAATAGACTAGATAAATTCATGGACAGCGATATTAGGTGGGGTTAGATACACGGGAGCTTAGGGTCAAAGGAGCTGCCTCGTACAGGCCTACCGGCCTCTTGCAGACTCCTGCGTTCTTATGTTCTTATGTTCTTATGAGATAGGCGAACAACGGCCATCAATACTGCAACAGCCAGAAATGCCACCACTGACACACCACTGAGCGCGCACGAAGTCCAAAATGCGCTTCGGACGGGTGCCGACACATCCCCCGGCTCCGACGGCATCACGCACACCATGATACGCCAAGCTGGCCTGTCAGGGCACGCTGCCCTCCTGTCTCTCTTCAGCGCTTCACTGGACGTAGGGCGACTCCCCCACATATGGAAGGAGGCGGACATTATCCCAATCCCCAAGCCTAAGGACCCGGGCAGCTTCCGGCCAATCTCCCTACTCAGCTGCATAGGAAAAACTATGGAGCGGATCATCCTCTCCCGCCTCTAGTGGGTCATAGGCCCTCTACACCCGGCAATATCCGCTTACACAAAGGGATCAGGCACCGCCCAATGCCTCATCACCCTCCTCACTCTGGCCAGCTCCCACAAAACATCGGCGGTCTTCATAGACCTGGAGAAAGCCTTCGAGCTAGCGGACAAACAGGTCATACTGGCTCTCCTCGCAGGCAAAGGGGTTGGGGGGAAACTCCTCCAATGGACACAAGACTTCCTCACGGAAAGAAAAGGGAGGGTCCTTTTCCAAGGACATCGCTCGCCTTACCATCAGCACGAGCGATGCACCCCTCAGGGCAGCGTGCTCAGCCCCTTCCTTTTTAACATCCTAGTTGAAGCACTCACCACCACTGAACTATCCAGAGGATCCAAGCTACTCCTCTACGCTGACGAAATCACCCTCCTAAACAGCAACAGGCGCAGCTTGGGGGCGGACCTAGAAAAACTATACAGGAAATGCCAAGAGCTTGGCCTCAAGGTAAACCTAAACAAAACAAAAGCAATGGCCTTCGGTGCTGCGCCACCTGACTACCCCCTCATCATTGAAGGCACGACCATTGAGTGGGCCAACTCTTATCAATATCTCGGAGTCTGGATAGATTCCAGACTGACCTTTGCCCCTCAGGTCCAGTACCTAAGAGAGAGACTGGACACCAGACTAGCCGTCCTCTGCAGCATTGGCGGCCTGAAAGGAGGGGCCAGCCCAAAGGTCAGAAAACTATTCTTCACACATGGAGTACGATCTCTCTTGGACCACTGCGCACCATGCCTCGCAGCCCTTCCAGAGAAGCTGATGGCAAGGCTTGAAGCGAAGCAGAACACAGCCCTCCGTGCTATTCTGGGCGCCCCCCTTGGACAAAGACGGTGACCCTGCGAGCGGAGCTCCGCACCCCAGCACTCAGACACAGGGTGACCCAATTCACCGCCTCGTCAATCGCAAAAATGGCACACTCAGAGAAAGAATACTCCGCCCCTCGAAGAGTCCTTGCTGCCGCAGCCATGGACCGACGCCTCCACCTCCGTCCCAGCTGGGTCCAGGCTGCCGGAGAAACACTCCTCACAATAGGGATACACGACCTTATCCGCACAAAGGGCAGAGACCTCCCGCACCAAGGACACCAGCGCCCTCCCGCGTGGGACCCTCCACTCCCCGCCATCACTGGCTCCTGGCTTCCACTCGCGAAGGCCCTTCTAAACCCGTCTGTCCTCAGGCAGGAGGCCCTTCAACGCATCCGGCCCCTCTCCTCTGACCATGCCACAACAGTCTACACGGATGGTTCCGTCGACCCCGAAACAGGAAGGGCGGGAGCTGCGCACGTCATCGGTGAACACAGAACACAGACGAGGATAACGGATGGAGCCTCATCCCTCCAGGCAGAGCTTGTCGCCATCCTTGAGGCCCTTCGGCACTGCCAGCACATACACACCCCAAGCACGCTGATCCTCTCAGACTCGCTTGCGGCGCTCCAGACGCTCCGCAACCCCGAACCCCAAGACAACGTCAAACTGATCACGGAAATCCACAGCCTGGCAACCTCTATGCGTTCGAGGGGAGGAAAAATCACTTTACACTGGATCCCCAGCCATATCGGGATCCAAGGAAATGAAAGGGCCGACGCTGTCGCCCGGGAGGCAGCCCTCAAGCCAAACACCGACAAAAAAGTGCATCCCAGCCTCTCCAGCACCACCCTCAAAATCAGGGCCGTCACAAACAACCTCTGGCGCGGTGATTTAGCAAACGAACTGGCCGCGGGGTCACCCTCCGCAACGTGGTATGCCCGAGCGACTGGACTCCGCCCACCCAACATACCGTCGAAAACTCCTCTGCTGGCACGGCTGAACCTTCACCGCCTCAGGCTAGGATTCCAGTCACCCCCAAACATGGTACGAGACAACCCTCCCGACCCTTGCCCGCACTGCAATTCGCCATCACCAACACCCCTGTTGCACTACCTGCTCGACTGCCAAGACACAAACATCCTAAGAGATGGCATAGCACCAGAGAGGGACCAACACTCCAGGCAAAATGCAGCTGCAGCTATAATAGCACGCACCCCGGACGTCGTACTCCTTCAGCTCTGCGAAGATACGCCACCCCCCAGATAAGACCTGAGCTCACGCCCGCACAGCTATGGGATGCATTCAACACTCCGTAAATGCGGACATGTTGACTCCACATGGCTCAGGGCGGCGAGCACAGCTCAGCGACCCACACCTCTGCAGGGCTCTAAACACAGCCCATCCAGTCACCGAAATGGTAAATATCAAAGAAGAAGAAGAAAGACTCAACTGTTCTGTTCGTCCGTAGCCATGGACCGTACCAAGCACAGACTGCCAGGAAATCCACCGGTGGCAAGGCGCCCCGCAAGCAGCTGGCCACCAAGGCCGCTCGCAAGTCGGCCCCGGCCACCGGAGGAGTCAAGAAGCCTCACCGCTACAGGCCCGGGACCGTGGCCCTCCGTGAGATCCGCCGCTACCAGAAGAGCACCGAGCTCCTCATCAGGAAGCTGCCCTTCCAGCGTCTGGTGCGCGAGATCGCCCAGGATTTCAAGACCGATCTCCGCTTCCAGTCCTCTGCCGTCATGGCTCTGCAGGAAGCCTCCGAGGCCTACCTCGTCGGGATCTTCGAGGACACCAACCTCTGCGCCATCCACGCCAAGCGTGTCACCATCATGCCAAAGGACATCCAGCTGGCCCGTCGCATTCGCGGCGAGCGTGCCTAAGCGGGCGTTGCCCGTCTGAGTACTACAATCTGCTCACACTATATCTAGGCCCTTTTCAGGGCCAAAGTCACTTTCCGGGAGAGAGTTTAGACAGACACTGGGGCGGGCAGGGGGGGGGGGGGGGAGGAGGAGGATCACTGGCTTGTTGCCTTTCCCACATATCCTTCTGCTTCATAATCTCATATCAATTGATTGGGGGGGGGGGGGGGCTTGCTTTGATTTATCTCTTAACTTATTTCAACTGGCGGGTGCATGAGTAGGGAATATGTGGGGACTACATGCAGGCAGGAAGACAGGAATTACCAGAACAAGTAAATAAATATAAACGGAGGGGCGGAATCCCTAACTGCTGATGACGGCTGCTATGTAGGCATATATCGCTCATCATGATCCCCTGCAGCTGACAACAAACGACCGAGAGAAGCATTGGCGATTTCAAGCCTTGGTCGCTGTTTGGCGAGCACTGGCGGGACTCGGTCCGCTTATTGATACCATGCATCCCTTGGTGTGTCAGCTCAGTGAGTGAGTGAGTGAGAGAGAGAGAGAGAGAGAGAGAGAGAGAGAGAGAGAGAGAGAGAGAGAGAGAGAGAGAGAGAGAGAGAGAGAGAGAGAGAGAGAGAGAGAGAGAGAGAGAGAGAGAGAGAGAGAGAGAGGGGGACTAACCGTCTTCGTTCTCTTTCGGGAAATAGTTTGTGGCTCCGATGGAGCCGGTTCTTTTCCAGTGCAAGCAAGTTGGTGGGTTGCTTTTTTGGAGGAGGTGTACTTGGTGACGGCCTTGGTGCCTTCGGACTCGGAGTGCTTGGCCAGCTCACCGGGCAGGAGGAGACGGACGGCCGTCTGGATCTCCCGACTGGAGATGGTGGAGCGCTTGTTGTAATGGACGCGAGGCGGCACGCGCTCCCATTGGCAGGCTCGCCCGACCGTCCCCGCCCTCCGATCCTGCGCTGCACTATATTGGGCGAAAAAGCGGCGCGGCAAGGGAGGAAAGGTGAAGGGGAAGTCAAAGTCCCGCTCCGGCCGTGCCGGCCTGCAGTTCCCCGTGGGCAGGATCCACCGTCTCCTGGGGAAGGGCAACTATGCCGAGCGCGTGGGCGCCTGCGCCCCCGTGTACCTGGCGGCCGTCATGGAGTACCTGGCCGCCGAGGTGCTCGAGCTGGCCGGCAACGCGGCCAGCGACAACAAGAAGACCCGCATCATCCCCCGCCACCTGCAGCTGGCGATCCGCAACGACGAGGAGCTGAACAAGCTCCTCTCCGGCGTCACCATTGCCCAGGGAGGTGTGCTGCCTAACATCCAGGCGGTGCTCATGCCCCAGAAGACCGACAAGAAGTAATCGCCCTCGGCCTTTCAGGACAAAAAGAGAGTTCTGGACACCCCAGTAAGTACATACTGCCATTCCTAGGTCAATTCCTGCTGATATTACTAGGAAGAAGACCCTCAGTCATGACAACAACAATTAATAACCCCCGAGTCTGGCAGGCTTCACACAGTTAGTTTCTTTGTTTGTTTGTTTGTTTGTTTGTTTTCTTCAAGGCAGGTAAGGGACTCCTCTGTTGACAACGACAACAACAACCCACAAAACATAACATAACAAATAAATAAAAACGCAAAACAGAGCCGGGAGGTAGGTGCTGCAGGTCGTTGAGACGATGATGGCCGTCGTGCAGATCAGATGCTTCGCTGCCCCCGCCGATATGAAGTAGGTAGGTAGTAGCTGGGTGGGCTCCGACCCGCCCGTCGTCATCACTGCTGTGGCCTGTGGAGTAGGTCCGGAATGAGTAAAATGAATCCGTCAGTCAGTCAGGCACTGACGTGATGTATGATCCCCTGTTTCACCCGAGAAAGCATGCATCGGTTTGTACCTTCACCTTCACATGCACACACAGCCATCATCACGGTATAGTTTAACCCAACCTAAACATCCTGTCTCACACGCAGGTGCTAGGTGGCGAGGTAGACCCTGAGGAGAAGAAGAAAACGTTTGGGAGGGTAAGCTAAACTAAGCGCAAAAGCACCAGGGCCAGCCAGCACAGACACTGCGATACAGGAGTCTCACCTCGCGCTAGCTAATAAGAATTAGAATTAGAATTATAATTAGAATAACACACACACACACACACACACACACACACACACACACACACACACACACACACAACAACAACAACAACAACAACAACAACAACAAAAGTTTAAGGAGACCCACGCAAATAGCTACGCCATAGGTTCCCCTAGCGGACGGGGAACCCCACTAGTTGCTCTTCTGCTGTAACTAAAAGCCATTGCTAAGGAGTTATTTTTTTTTTCCTTGAGAAATATCTTTAGCATATTCTTTGGCCAGTATGTGGGTAGAGTTTATTACATTGTATGATTCTCTCTTGATTATATCTTTGAATTCTTTTGCTACCATAAACCATACAGGAGCGGTATATTCACACATAGGTGTTACGGGAGTTATGAATATAAATCTTATATGATTTTTCTACTTCGGTAATCATTACGCTTTTAACTCTGAACTTTTTTGACTTTTTTGTGGTAAATTCTTAGAATAAAAGCCTTCACAAGCAATTACTTCCCTCTATACCTCTCACATACAATAATGAAAATATATATGTTCTGTTTGTAGGTATTATAATATTTCAGTAACTATGAAAGGGTTGATAAAAGGGCTATTAGATTTCATTTTTCATCCCATATGCACAGGATGTAAAAACAAACTTGTTCAAGGAGAATTATTTATTTGTACCATTTGCTTGAGTAACAGATAATCCTATTACCAATCGTTTTGTAGATACAGCTACTATTACCTATGGTCTTGCATTAAAAAAAAAAAAAAAAAAAAATGGGGAGGTATTAGGAGTTGAGTATGGCAATATTTTTGTATTAACATCCAGTTATTTCAGTGATAGATGGAATAATACTTATTGCATTGCACAGGCAAATATTGCAGGAAAGACACTATAATCCAAGTGATTATTTTCGCTAAAGGACTTTCAGATTCACTAAAAAGAGAAAGTCATCTAACATATTGTTATGCCGGACGTGTTACTTGCGTTCCGTGTCGCCGTCAGGAGACTCCGTGGGAGGGAGATATGTAAACACTTTGCACAGTTTCTGTAGTTTAATGTTCTTCCTTAGTAGTACACTTCACTCTGACTCTTCACTTACCACTAGCTTACTATGACTGGGACTAGCACTCTCTCGCCCTCTTCTCCTATATATATCCAGAACAGTACAGTCTAGAATGTTACAGTATATTTTTGATCATACAAGAACATGTAGCAAAAATATATGCGAGTTGGCAACACATCCCGCCTGGCGCCTGGCCGCGCCCCGCGGGGCGCGGACGGCTCGCCTTCCTCCCCGCCCCCTTTCTCGTTTCTCCGGGAGCCTTCTAGAGGCCTATGGTCGCCAGGGGAAACTTCCAGCACAACACTATCCCCCCCTCTTAATTGTGATCGTCCCGATCACACACTTAACTATATACAAACGTAAGAGAATTAATCAAAAACATAATAATTGTCCTGTCGCTGGGGACGCCTGCGTCGTCTCTGTCTTCTGCTCGGTGCCTCCTGCACGTCTGTCTCCTGGTGCGCCTCGTCGTCGTCCGCTTCTTGGGGTGTCCCTGGAACATCTGCCGAAGCCGGGAGGTTATCTCCCTCGGCTGAAAGGTCCAGAAGGCTTATGTCGTCGTCGACCTCCTCTCGGTTCTGGACGTCCCTTGCGTTTTCATCGGCTGCTGGGTGTCTGTAGTTGTTCCAGGTGTAGTTTCCCGGACCGTGGTACCTCCATAGGCGGTTGACGTGGACAACTTTCGGCTTGGTCTTTTCCGTTCTCCGGATTCGGTAAGTCACGTCGGAGAGGCGTTCTAGCACAGTGTAAGGGCCTTCCCAGGGGCTCTGTAACTTCGGAGACTGTCCTTTCTTTCTCTGCGGGTTGTAAAGCCAGACTTGGTCTCCTTCCTTGAAGTCAACGTGGCTTGCCCTCATATTGTAGCCGCGCTTCATGGCCTCCCTGGAGAACTTCAAGGCACCTCGGACTTGATGGTGCACCTCTTCCAGCCGTCCCTCTAGTTGACGGGCAAAACTGGAGGCGTCCCTTGGAAGGCTTTCCCCAGGAGGCCTTCCTGTCAATAGGTCCACCGGCAATCGCAGCTCACGTTCAAACATCAGCTTTGCCGGTGAATACCCCGTAGTCTCGTGGGCGGCAGACCTGTAGGCCATGAGAAGCCCAGGCAGCTTCTGATCCCATAAAGACTGATCATTGTTGCACTGCTTGGCCAACTCCTGGCCCAACGTTCAATTAAATCTCTCCACCATTCCATCTGACTGTGGGTGTAGAGGGGTGGTCCGGGTCTTCTTGATACCCAGGAGCTTGCAGCACTCAACAAGGGCTGTTGACTCAAAATTCCTTCCCTGGTCGGAATGGAGCTCGTTAGGCACACCGAAGCGACAGAAGAACTCCTCCACCAAAACCTTGGCGATGGTAGTGGCTTCCTGGTCAGGGATGACGTAGGCTTCCGGCCACTTGGTGAAGTAATCCATTGTGACGCAGATGTACCTATTTCCGTTCGTCGTCAGAGGCAAGGGTCCTGCAATATCCACTGCCACCTGTTCCATGGGGGCTCCAACCTGGTATAGTTGCAATGGGGCACGGTGACTCTTCTTGGGGCCCTTCTTTGCACAGCACACCTCACACGCGTGACACCATTCTTCCACGTCCTTCCTCATGCCAACCCAATAGAACCTTTGGCGCAGGCGACTCAGTGTCTTCTTTACCCCAAGGTGTCCGCTGGTGATGCTGTCGTGCATTTCTTTCAAGACGCCTTCCCGGGACTTCACAGGTAGCACCGTGGACCAGTAGTGGTCAAGACCATCATGAGAGACCCAGCGTCGCTGCAACACCCCGTTGTCCATCCGAAGAGTGTCCCACTGAGTCCAGTAATTCTTGGTGGTAGGGCTTTCTCTCGAGATTACTTCCCACCCAGGTCGCGTTGACGATTGACTCAGCCACTCCATAATTGGTCTCAAATCTCGGTCCTCCCGCTGCAGTTTTCCCAAGTCTTCCCATGGCACCTCCGCTGTCTGTTCCACTGTAGTGCGGCGGCACATATTCTGGACGCTTTACCTCTGAAGGCAATGTTGACACTCAGGTAGGCTGGGGCGCCGGCTCAAGCTGTCCGCGTAACCGTGTGTTAGCCCAGATCGATGCACAATAGTGTAGTGATGTTGCTCTAGTTTACCTATCCAGCGAGCAAGCTGGCCCTCAGGGTTTTTCAGTGACTTCAACCACCGCAATGCAGCGTGATCCGTGCGGATGGTGAAAGTTGCACCGTACAGGTAAGCATGGAAAAAGTCAAGGCTCTTGACTACTGCCAGGAGTTCTTTCCGGGTCACGCAATAATTTTTCTCGGCTGGGGTGAGCTTCTTGCTGAAGTAGGCCACAACCCGTTCCATGTCGGCACATGCCTGGGACAGCACTCCACCAATCCCCTCATCACTGGCATCACAATCCAGTATAAAAGGCTTAGAGGGGTCTGGGTAGGTGAGTACGGGCGAGCTGATGAGGGCCTCCTTGAGCTTCTCAAAGGCAGCCTGAGTTTCCGCTGTCCACTCAAACTTGCGCCCCTTCTTCGTCAGGAGGTGCAGTGGTGCAGCAATCGTAGCGAAGCCTTTCACAAACCTGCGGTAGTATGAGCACAACCCGAGGAAGCTCCGCAGCTCCTTCACGTTGGTGGGTGTCGGCCAGTCCCTTACCGCAGCCACCTTCTCAGGATCAGTGCGTACTCCAGCCTCGCTCTCGATGTGTCCCAAGTATTGGACCTCCTTTTGGAACAGACAGCATTTCTTCGGGCTGAGCTTAAGGTGTGCAGCTCTAAACCGGGCGAAAACCTCTGATAGCCTTTCCATCTCCTGCTCGAAGGTCTGGTCGTCGAGGTAGATGAGTGCCGTCTTCCAGTGAAGTCCCTCCAGCACCCTCTCCATCAGCCGCTCGAACGTGGCCGGCGCGTTACACAGGCCAAAGGGCATGACCTTAAACTGCCACAGGCCTTGACCGTAGGAGAAGGCTGTTTTCTCTTTGTCCTGTTCCGCCATTTTGACTTGGTGATATCCAGACTTCATATCCAGTGTTGAAAACCACTTGGAACCCACCAAGGCGTCGAGCGTGTCGTCGATCCGTGGGAGTGGGTATGAATCCTTGATGGTGAGATCGTTGAGGGCTCGGTAGTCCACACAGCACCTGAGGGAACAGTCCTTTTTCTTAACGAGCACTACAGCAGACGCCCACGGGCTGCTGGACCGCTCGATTAACCCCTGTTGCCGGAGATCATCCATCACCTCATCCATCTCCTTGCGACGGACTGGTGCCATCCTTCGAGGAGCTTGCTTCACTGGGCGGTGGCTACCTGTGTCGATGTGGTGCTCTACCAGGTCCGTACACCCCAAGTCCAGGTCTCCTGTGGAAAACACATCTGCATTCCTCACGAGAAGCTCCCTGAGCTGTTCCACTTGGGGTTCCTCTAGACACTTGGAGCTCTTGTCAAACAGGTCGCGCAGGTACCCAGGCAGCTCCTCCTGGGGCTTCGTCAGGGTTCTCCTGCAGACACAGGTTCTTGGTTTCTGGTCGATCTCTTGGCACAACCCCACCATGGTCCCTTGTTTTATTTTCTTTGGGCTGAAGGAGACATTGGCCACGACGACAGGCACTTCCGCTGCAGCAGGGTCTACCAAAGTACTGCCTACAATCATCCCGTTTTCTACCGGGCATCGCCTTCCTCTCTACCACACACAGGCTAGCCGGGGGGACACCCGTAATTTGACAGGGTAACAGCATCTCCGACCTCGGAGGAATAATGGTGGTGCGCTTGACCGTCACTGGCAGGTCTTCCTTGTTCACAGTCGTCAGTGGCACCCTCCTTCCTCCTACAGTCAGCTGCTTAGCTCGGAAGTCCAGCTCGCACCTGTGGGAGACAAGATAATCCATACCTAGGATGCAGGGGTCATCCATGTCGGCCACGTACACAGAGAGGAACTCTTCCTTCCCTCCGAGCTCAAACTTCACGTCCACTGGGCCTCTGAGCTCTGCGTAGTGTCCTGTGACTCCGCACAGTCGATGCGGTGTCTTAGGAAGCCGACGATGACTCACCACGTCAGGCCGCACCAATGTGCGTTCCGAGCCTGTGTCGACGACCACAGGCCACAACACTCCGTCAACCTTGCCCTCCACTTGGCAGCTTGTCATGGTGGTTCTCCTGCGCACTGATATATTCGGGGTATGTACAGGACAGACTGGTCGTTGACCCCGTGAACCAGTCCTTCTTAGTTTCCCGAGTGGTGGTCCCTCGTTGGAGGCACATTTTTCCGACACTCATTCTTCCAGTGCCCCTTTTCTCCACAGGTCCAGCACTTGGGTCCTTCCCTGGGCTTCTTCTTAGCGCCACCTTCATATTCCTTCTTCCTCTTATAGCATTCGTTCTCCTTGTGCCCAACCTTCTCGCAGTACCAGCACGTTCCTTGGAACCTGTCTGTGTCGCTGACAGCGCCCTTTCGTGCCCTAAAACCAGAAGTCGAGTCGTCCCTGAAGCTTGACAAGCTAGACCTAACAAAGGACTCAAACTCCATGGCACGTGCCAGAGCTTCCTGCATTGATGTTGGCTTAGCTTGGTTCACTTGTATCTTCAGCTGAGGGCTGTCCAGGGCATCGATGAATTGATCACGCAGCAAAACCGTCAGCAAGTCAGGGGTGGCACCTGGGTATGCCTTGTGCGCCATGCTCTCAAGGTCCTGAGCGAGTTCCTGAAGAGACTCGCCGCGCCTCCTGTTGCGGGTTCTGAACCTAACCCTGAAGAGCTCGTTCTGGTGCTTGGTCCCATATCGTTGCTCCAGCGCCTGTGCCAGCCCGCTGTAGCTGCCCTTTGTCGCATTGTCGAGCTGAGCAAGGACCTATAGCGCCGCCCCTTTGAGGCTAGTGGCCAGCTGTACCGCGCACTCTTGGTCATCCCATCCGTTCCGAGCTGCCAACAGCTCAAACTGAGCGCGGTAAGCCTCCCCGGAGACCTTGCCATCAAACTCCTGAGGCTTCTTTCTAAAAGGCGAACTCAGCAGACCCATGGGGCTGGCGGAACTTCTTGCGGGGATAAACTCAGGCGAAACAGGGCTCAAACTACCCCGGACTTGCGTAGGAGAAGCATCTTGGGTACAACTAGCCCCTGCAGGCACTGGCTGTCCGTTTCCAGCCAAGCAGTCTTCAAGGGCCTTCACTCTGTCACTTACTTCTAGTATTTCTTTGTGTGTCGTCTCCCGTACCACCTCCATCTCTTGTTGAAGATTCGTGTGTTCTTTCTCCACTTCTATCAGGCGTTGTCCCAAGTTCGTGGTCACATCAGTCATTTCTCTTCCCACTGATTCACTTCCATCTTGTACTGCTTTTAGCTGTATCTGTAATCCCGTGAAGCGATCTTCTAGCTGTTCTTTAAGTTCTTGGAGTGTTCCTTCTTGTTGTTGCTGTGCTCTTTCTTGTTGTTCTTTGAGTTCTTGGAGTGTTCCTTCTTGTTGTTGCTGTGCTCTTTCTTGTTGTTCTTTGAGTTCTTGGTGTGCTTTTTCTTGTTGTTCTTTGAGTTCTTGGAGTGCTCTTTCTTGTTTCTCCCCCTGTAGTCTCAAGGCTTCCAAAAGTTCAGTCAACATGTCGTCCATCTGGGCAGCTTGGGAACGAGTCTCCATGGCGAAAAACCAAATGGCTACACTCCTGACGCCAATGTTATGCCGGACGTGTTACTTGCGTTCCGTGTCGCCGTCAGGAGACTCCGTGGGAGGGAGATATGTAAACACTTTGCACATTTTCTGTAGTTTAATGTTCTTCCTTAGTAGTACACTTCACTCTGACTCTTCACTTACCACTAGCTTACTATGACTGGGACTAGCACTCTCTCGCCCTCTTCTCCTATATATATCCAGAACAGTACAGTCTAGAATGTTACAGTATATTTTTGATCATACAAGAACATGTAGCAAAAATATATGCGAGTTGGCAAAACTTCCCGCCTGGCGCCTGGCCGCGCGGACGGCTCGCCTTGCTCCCCCCCCCCTTGCTCGTTTCTCCGGGAGCCTTCTAGAGGCCTATGGTCGCCGGGGGAAACTTCCAGCACAACAATATGTAAAAAGAAATCGCAATACTCCATCCCAAGCAACCCCCCCCCCCCCCCAAAAAAAAAAAGGAAAGCCAACACGCATTACAAACCTCAACAAACTAAGAACAAAACTCCCACAGCAAAACTAACTAACAAGTTAGCTTGCAACAAACAAACAAACACAAACGAGCTAGCTCCCTAACTAGCTTCTTTGTTAGTTAGTTAGTTAGTTAGTTAGTTAGTTACTTAGTTTGTTTGTTTGTTTGATTTCTCTCTTAACTTATTTCAACTGGCGGGTGCACGAGTAGGGAATATGTGGGGACTACATGCAGGCAGGAAGACAGGAATTACCAGAACAAGTAAATAAATATAAACGGAGGGGCGGAATCACTAACTGCTGATGACGGCTGCTATGTAGGCATATATCGCTCGTCATGATCCCCTGCAGCTGACAACAAACGACCGAGAGAAGCATTGGCGATTTCAAGCCTTGGTCGCTGTTTGGCGACCACTGGCGGGACTCGGTCCGCTTATTGATGCCGTGCATCCCTTGGTGGGTCAGCTCAGTGAGTGAGTGAGTGAGTGAGTGAGCGAGCGAGAGAGAGAGAGAGAGAGAGAGAGAGACTAACCGTCTTCGTTCTCTTTCGGGAAATAGTTTGTGGCTCCGATGGAGCCGGTTCTTTTCCACTGCAAGCAAGTTGGTGGGTTGCTTATTTGGAGGAGGTGTACTTGGTGACGGCCTTGGTGCCTTCGGACACGGCGTGCTTGGCCAGCTCACCGGGCAGGAGGAGACGGACGGCCGTCTGGATCTCTCGACTGGTGATGGTGGAGCGCTTGTTGTAATGGGCCAGGCGAGAGGCCTCGGCGGCGATGCGCTCGAAGTTGTCGTTCACGAAGGAGTTCATGATGGACATGGCCTTGGAGGAGACGCCGGTGTCGGGGTGGACCAGCTTGAGTAGCTCTCCTTCCTCCTGCGCTTCTTCTTCTTGTCACCCTTGGCGATGGCCTTCTGGACCTTGCCAGCCTTCTTGGCGGCCTTTCCTGATGCTTTGGGGGGCATGTCTGCTTCTTCGTTCCCAGACGGCGAGCGAATGAACCTTACCTTACCTTTTAAGATTAACCCCTAAGAAGGAGAACGGGCCTTTGTCGACTACGACGGCCCGTCGCAGTCATGGCTGGGGCTATATATGTGCATACACGGCACGCCGCGCGCACGTGTGCATGTACATAAATACATACACACGCGCACACACACGCCGATGTACGCACATATATAGATAGTTAACACCCCTTCCCACTAAGTGGGTTGGGGCACAGGCGTACCAGGCGTCCTGTAGCAGACTTAAAAATCCAATCACGCACATACTCACTCACAAACACCCACACATACATACACGCACTCTAACACGCCCACATAATACAGAACAGAGAGCCTACCTGGGCCGCTCATATGCCCGCACTAGGGCAGTAAGCGCCCTGTCGTCCAGGGCCCCCACCAAGGCTGGCGCTGAGAGCCCCTCCCGGTTGGGAAGCAGGTTACGCGTCGCACCGCACTCGAGGAGGTAGTGGAGGAGCGGCTGGAGGACCTCCTCCTCGCAGTAAGGGCACACGACAGGGGCAGGGTCATCAGGGTGAAGGACCGACGCACATTTGTAGCCGAGACGGAGGCGGCGGATGTTGGATGCCTCCCGTCTCGGCAGATTTGGCGGTAGCTGGCGGGCGCCGGTGTTAGTGGCCGCCGAGTACCAGTACGCGGACGGCGAGCCCGCAGCCAGGGCCTCCTCCAGCTCCCTGACGACCCCAGTAGCAGATCGTGCGGCCATGTCCCTCTTCACTTGGGCAAGGCTCACCACAACAGGCCGCGTGACAGCAGACAGGAGCGTTGCCTCAGCAGCAGCGCCGTCCGCCGCCTCGTTGCCCGCCACGCCCGAGTGGCTGAGCAACCAGTTAACTTTTACTGGGCGCCCCGCTCCTCTCAACTCTGCCAGCCTCGCAAGGATGGAGGTGAGGAGGGACACGTTGTCGCGCGGGGGGTCCTGTAGCAGAGAGCGGATGGCAGGGACTGAATCGCAGTGGATCAAGACAGGGCCCCGACCCCCTTCCACTGCATGATCCAGCGCCCCGCCAATGGCTGCCAGCTCAGCCTGGGTGGAGGAACAACCGTCTGGCAGACGAAATACAGCAGTGACCCCACCGCACACAAAAGCAGCGCCGACAGCCCCCGTCTGGTGGTTGACGGAGCCGTCCGTGTAGTATACGGAGGCTTCAGGGTGCGCTGCTTCCCGCTCTCTGCTGTCTGCCTCTCTGGCCAGCTCCTGAGGGGTGAGGAGGGCCTTCCTTTTGGCGAGCGGCCGTATGGTGGCTGTTAATGCAGGCGGCTCCCACCGGGGGCGGGCAACGTAGGTGGGGTGGGGGGCGTCCACAGCCGTCACAAGGGCGTGGGGGAGTCCGCTACTGCGAATCGTGGCCGCCGCCACAGTCGCCCACGTTCTCTTGCGGAACAGGAGAGGGTCCTGCAGGAGGGCCTGCCCGACGGAGGCGCGGAGCTGCTCCGCCCCCATGCATCTGAGCAGCGCCGCCAGATGCCCCACTGAGAGTTGGGTGACTCTCGCGGCGACGCTGCACACGCGTGCCTCCGCCCGGAGGCACACGCATTTCGTCCACATGGGGGCGCCAACGATGACGCGGAGGGCGGCGTTCTGAGCTGTCTCTAGCGGCCGAAGCGCTGCCGGACCCACCGTCAGCAGGCAGGGCGTCCCGTAATCAATACAGGACCGAACGCCCTGTCCCCATCCCCACCCGCTGTTCTGGCAAGGGCCCTCATCACATTAGTGAGCCGCCGTACCTCGTCCCGCACGCGGGCGATGTGCGGGCCAAAGGACAGGCTGGAGTCAACAGTGACCCCTAGGTACTTGTAAGTGTGCACCCACGGCACGGGCGTACCCTCGAGGTCGAAGGCTCAGGAAGGTGGCCGTGGCGGAAGGCCATGGCCTTTGTCTTAGTCCAGTTGACGACCAGCCCTAGGGCGGCGCACGTCTGAGTCAGCCGGCGAAGGAGCTGGCGGGCGCAGGCCACCTGGTTGGGGCCCCACACCACCAGGGCCACATCGTCCGCATACGATAGGACTCTGGCGGTTCCGCTCGTCGGAAGGGATGTCAACTTCTCGACGAGCAGATTGAACAGCACGGGGCTCAGGACGCCACCCTGAGGCGTGCCGTTCTCAAAAGTCTCTATCGCGGACGTATGGCCCTGAAATCGGACGGCCGCTCTCCGTCCCTCCAGGTAATGGCCAACCCACGCCAGCAGGCGGCCACGGACGCCCCTTTCAGCCAGAATGGAGAGCATGGCTGGGGCTGAGGCGAGCTCAAAAGCTTTCTCGAGGTCAATAAATACCACTACCGCCCGTCTCTCCAGGACACCAGAGAGGAGGGTGGAGATGCAGTCCCTGGTGCCCCTGCCCCGGCGGAAGGCAAAGAGATGGTGATGGAGGGGGCCCATCGCCCATTGAAGGCGCGGAAGCAGGACTCTCTCCATACACTTGCCGAGGCAGCTTAGGAGGGAGATCGGGCGATGTTGGAGCCCGTCTCCACTCTTGGGGATGGGAACGATGGTGGCCAGCTTCCAGGAGGCTGGCAGTGCTCCGAGCTCGAGGGATCTGTTGAAGAGTGCCAGAACCTCCGCCTGCATGTCCGGGCCAGCGTTCGCCAGGAAAGAGTAGGGGATCCTGTTGACCCCGGTGGCGGTGTCCTTCCTGGGGATAGCCCGCTCCAGCTCCCATAGCTCTATAGGCGCGTCAGTGGCATGCGCCTGTAGGCAGGCCTCCGTGAAGGTGGCTACTCTCCCGGGGTTCGCCTCCCTCAGCAGGTCGCGAGTGTGGGCCGGAAGCCGGGCGAAAGCAGCACGGGAGGAGAAGGTGGCAACAAGCCGCTCCGCCTCGGCCTGGGGCTGTGGGTGTAATGCTGGGCGCGCAACCGCACCCCCCGCGACGGCCCTCAGCTTCCGCCAGAGGACTGCAGCGGACGTACAGCCGTCAAGTCCCTCGCACCACGCCAGCCAGTGCTCCTCCTGCACCCGGTCGGCGGTTTCCCTGGCGCGACGGACAGCAGCGCGCAGCAAGCCTCGCGTCGCCTCCGTGTTGACTCTCCTGTTAAGCTTACGGGCCTGGTTGACTCGGTGGTTCGCCTCCCTCACCTCCTCGGTATAGTACCACCTGTCACGGTGGACCACCGCCACAGGCCGGAGGAGGGGGATCGCCTCATCAGCAGCAGCTGTGAAGGCGCCTTCCCATGCACCGACGTGGTGTCCATGAGAGCACGGAGGGCCTCCTCGGAAGGCGGGGTGACCAACACGCTGCCGTTTTCCAGGAAGCGCATCTGGAAGCGGAGCCCGAGCTCCTCCTCCAGGGCCTCCGCCAGGTCGAGGGCAGTCTCGAACCCCGGTGTTGGAGGGACGACAACCCTGGGTGTGGCAGGAGATGCAGCAGCGTAGCGGGCAGCAGCCTGCTCGGGGTGCGAGACGGCACCGAGCAGGGTGGAATGGGGAGCGGCGGAGGCAGATGAAGGAGCAGCGGTGGAGGCAGTTGAGGTGGCAGCAGTGGGGGCAGCAGCAGTAGAACGGGGTAACGGCGTCGGGTGTGAGCCGCAGGGCAGGGTTGGGGTAGCAGAGGTGCCAAGTGGTGAACGGGAGCGGGGAGGCGAAGGTGGCGGAGGTGGGTGGGAGCGGTGGATACGGTCACGCACCCGTCCTACCACCACCCAATCCTCATCAGAAGAGTCGGGGAGCGGGATAAGGGCCGCCTCATCACTCTCACTCCCCGACTCAAGGCGTAGCTGCTTATCCGCAGGCGACTCGGAGTCGGAGCTCTCCGAGTCGCTAGCGGGGCGGACACGCTTGTCCGTAGACATCCTAATGACAAGACACCACAACGGCTGGAACACAGATAGACATTGAACACACAAAAAAAAAAAAAGGGTAACAAAAACTATCCTACGAAGAGCCGGCTCACCTACGGCAGCGGAGAGCTAAAGCCCGCCCACCCTCTAAAGGGCTCGGCAGGCGC